>NC_092808.1:6085991-6131329 GCF_040954645.1 Diabrotica undecimpunctata | reverse complement strand
TTCACTATAAAAGTATCAATTGAAGACATGAGATGATAAAGGTGCCATGTCCACTTTTTCAGATATTGAGTAATTGAAGTAAACGCGTTTTCACTTATATATTTTTTTTAATAAATTTTATAAAAATTACCAATATCTTATTAGATTAGAATCGTTTTGTACTTTTTTATATAATATTTTTTGTTTTTCTAGAATTTAAACTTTTTTAGTAATTTTAATTTTAATGGACATAGCACCTTAATCAACCAACATTTTATGCAGATGTTGGTATAAACTTGAGTAGAGAAAGGTGTTATGTCACCTATGTTGTATTTAAATTTAAAAAAATAATAATAAAAAAAACTATTAAATAATCTGGAAATTAAATTTTATTTGCAGATTAACAAAAGCAAAGTAAGATACATTAAAAATTTATAAACAAAAACACAGAAACATTTAAATTTAACATGAATTACGTTTTTTCTTAGGGTTTTTCAAACATTCTTCTAAAACAATATCATAATACCATTTATACTCTGCTGGAATAAACGTAAGTATATTGCAGATTTGAAATTTTTTCAGAAGTCAAACCACCGCATTTAGGTAACTTTTGTAAAACAACTTGATTACTTTGTACTATCAGTTTTCTTTTTTTTTGTAAGTCAACTTCCATAAATGGGGTAAACGGATCTAAACTAGTTTTGTAAAAGTATTTTCCAAAACAACTTACTCTAAGCCACTTCACTTTATCTCGAAAATTTATTTTTTGGTCAAGACTATTAGTGAGTCTTTTGTTTAAATGAAGTTTTGCAGGAAGAGTTTCAAAGCAATAAAAAAATGTTCCATGTTAAGGCATACACTTTGTTTGGTACTCGCAGATCTAATAATTTCCCGATATTGGTCTGGTATATAAATATTCTGATGTTTTCTAAGAACCTTTTCTATTCTTCCAAAGTCTCTGTCAGAGTCAAGGTAACTGTGACCAACTTCGGGAAATTTATGATCAATGATCTTAAATATTTTATTTAATATTAGGTATTGAAAAAGGTTAATAATGGAGAAGTTTTTGTTTTGTGATGCCCTTGCTTATGTGGTGAGGGCATTACCTGGCCAGATTTTAAGTCATTTTGAGCTTTAAAGACTTTTTTTCGTCCAATTCGGTATAAAGAGCAGAAAGCATCTTTACACACTAGTGTATTTTCTTTATCACACGTAATAAAATAGCTGTAAGCTTTCGTTTTTATATTTTTACGAGGGCGGTGACGATTAACTTCCTGCATCTTAATACTTTTAAAAATTAAAATATTTTTGGAATTTGTATCTATTTTCTTAGAATTTCTTCTCTGCTTGCAATACTAAACTTCTCAGTACCGTTTAGTCTACATTTTTCTTTACACAGTAAATCTCTTTTAATTGTTTTTTCTTCCATCACTTTACCAGTCTTTTGAGAAATATATTCTTTACCTTGTTGTCTTAACCTTGCAGCTTTATTTCTTTTCCAATTATCAGGTTTCCGGACTCTTTTTTTAGTTGTTTTTAAAACTGGTTTAACAATTTCTCTTCTACTTATTTCATCGGCAGTAACATGGAATTGCTGGTTATGTTCTTCTATACGTATTTCCCGAGGTATTTCCTCCTGCACTTCGTCAATCCTATCCGGGGTTTCCCTGCTGTTTGTCGGAACCTTAAAAATATCTTAGTTATTTATTAAATTTATACTTATTTCTAATTTCTATTTTTATTTCTTAATCTTAACTTTTTTTAGCTTTACCTTTTTAATTTCTTGGTTATCAGAAAACATTTTACGTTTGACTCGTCGAATAAGAAATATTTGAGTTATCAGAATCCTCTTCTGAATCTTTTTCACTGGAAGGGGAATATTCGCTGCCTGATGTAACACTTTCATCAGTACAATTATCCATATAGTCTAAAAATTTAATTTATGTACATAGGTAGGTATGTATGTAATAATAACTCAAGTAATGTATATTATATCTATATTTTTTTAAATAAAAAATTGAATTGCAGAGGGGGTAAATTGTTATTAAAAAGAGATGATTAATTAATAAAGGTAGTAAAAAAATTTTTAATATGCTTACCTGCTTTAGAGTTGACCTTCTTTTGAAGTGCTTGGCTGCTCCAAAATCACCGCATTGGTATTGACCTCTAGAGAAGTACAAAATACAGTTTCTATCTACAAAAAAATTCTCTATTCGGACTAACCTTTATTTGAAACACATATTTTCTTGTTTTTTACTAATTCTAACATTCTTTTACTTCTCGAACCCATGTTGAAAGATGTGATAAACAACAAACATATCCTTAAAATGTCACATGGCACCTACCATGTAAATAAAACTTTCCCACTATCTAGTGGATAAAGGTGATATGTCCTTAAATATGGACATAGCACCTTTATCTAATAAAAAAGGGTACTTAGTCATAGGACATAGTACCTTTATCAATTAAAATAATCCTTATTATTAACAATTTAAGAATCTTGAGTTATTCAGGGGTTGTATTACGACTTTAGGTAACCAAATATACAAATAAGTCATTTTTTGAAAAAAATGGACATAGCACCTTTATCAACTCATGTCTTCAATTCAAATGATCGGATCTCCTAGAGTAAGATTTTTAAATAATTTTTTAATGATACATAATGATGCTGGAAGAGCAAAAAAAATTAAAAGATAAAAATGACAACGAATACAAAAAGTTGCATAAGACTATACTAAAGGAGATAAAAAGAGCAAAGCATGGCTGACGGAGAAATGCATGAAAGTTGAAACACTACAACGGAAACATGACGATTTCTATATGCACAAAAAATTAAAGAGGTACAGAATACCAGAAAACAACGCAATACAGGCATAGTTGTAAACATTGAAGGCCAAATTTTGACTACCACTGAAGATAAATTACAAAGATGGAAAGAATATATTGCCATACTTTTTCTTTCCCAACCAAAGAAAAATAAATAAAAATATCCATCGGAATAAAATTTTAAGAAATCATTATAAACAAAAATGTATATATTAATTTAAGATAAGATTTAGTGTAGATAAGAATAGAAATTTGTTTGGCAAACGACCTTCTTCCGTTGCAAACAAAATTATCAAAAAACCTTTGTTTAGAATTAGAAAACATTTTACCTGTAAGTTAATCTTTTCATTGTTTGTATAGTCGAGTATTAAATGACCATATTTTAATCTTTTGAAATATGTATAAATGACGTATTGAAAAAAAACCAATTTTAAAGTAAGCTATTTAGTTTTCTCTGAAACCGAAATTAGGCTTATGGTAAACACAATTTAAGCTTTTTGATTGGACGGTCGTTTTTAAATGGGAATTTGGTGAGTCGACCAGGAGAGAGGAGAAGTTAGTCATATTTTGGTCATCGAAAGGAAACAGTCGTTTATCTCAAGATAGGGTGTGGTTCGTGAGTTTGGATACCGGCGTAACGAAAAGAAGTGAATAGTTTGAAGAAGGAGATAACAAGTGGATTAAAGGAGGTCCTTGTATCTACCGTGGGCATTTTCTAAAGTATATGTGAAAGTATTCTTACGGCATCAAGTTGACAAAAGGAGGTCCTGGTGTCATAAATAAGTAGCGGAGTTTGGAGAAGTGAATCAGGTGTTTTTTGTGTAGTCTGAAGGAGGTTTGCAGAGACGTAAAGAAGGAGCCGAGGTGCCAAAGAGGGGAGATCACATCTTTGAGGAGACTGGACTTTTCTGGGTATGTTCCAACATACAACTCAAGAAGAAAATAAACTGTAATTGTTTGTACAATTGAATTTTATATCTGTGAAGGATCGTTTCGACATCATGGTCATTATCGTTAAAATTTAAGAACTGAGGTTTTGTTAGGCTAATCAAAAGTTTAAAGTTTTGTGGTTTCTTTTTTCAAGTAAAGAAAATTTTAAGTAAAATTGGTTTTTCACGTAATATAAATATATGTAGCTTTATAATCTTATTATCATAATAATTTGATTTATTTTCTTGTATGCTGATTGATAAGATAACGACAGAATTTAATAATTGTTTTATTCGTTCATATAAAATAAAGAAACGTAAATCTTTGTAATATAATATATTTGTATTCTTATCCTTTTCTTCTCTCTCCCGATAAAAGACAACTAGAAAATCTTTTGAATCCATCGAATACAGGTAATATAAGGATTATTTTACTTTTGATAACAAATAAGTTATAATTCTTTTTTATTGGCTCAATAAACTAAGTTTGAACTCAAAATAAACAATCATAACAATATGCAAGAATTATTCGAAAATGCAGCACGAAGTCCGACTGAAATAAATAATCACTACGGCCCAAAAATAACAAACGAAGAAGTAACTATGGCCATTAAGCGGATTCTTCTTCTTCAAGTGCCATCTCCGCAGCGGAGGTCGGCAATCATCATAGCTATTCGGACTTTCGAGACGGCTGCTCTGAAAAGTTCATTTGATGTACATCCATACCACTCTCTCAGGTTGCGCAGCCATGACATTCTACGCCTCCCTATTCTTCTCTTTCCTTGGATCTTTCCCTGCATAATCAGTTGGAGCAAGGTGTAGTTCTCTCCACGTGTAATATGTTCGAGATATTATAATTTTCTTGTTTTTATTGTATTTAAAATTTCCATTTCTTTGTTCATCCTTTCCAGATCCTCTTTGTTTGTGACGTGTTCTGTCCATGATATTTTCAGAATTCTTCTGTACACCCACAGCTCGAATGATTCCAGTTTTTTCATTGATGTCGTATTCAAGGTCCATTAAGCGGATTAAAGATGGGAAATCACCAGAACCTGATGATGTGCATGGTGAAATTTTAAAACTATTAGAGGCATACCAAATTATAGCTCTTACGAAGTTATTCAACAATATCTACGAGAATGGTTACTTACCAAAAGACTGGCTACTATCAATATTCATTCCACTTCCTAAAAAAGCCAACGCTAGAAAATGTAAAGAAGATAGATTAATTAGTTTGATGAGGATCAATGGTTTTGACGAGAAGTCCCTATAAAAATGAATTAGAATTAGCTAAACAGCTACAGTTAGCGCAGGAACAGTTAAAACAAATAAAAATGAAATTGGGAATGGTTAAATCGAAATTGTTCAAGAAACTTGTAAGTACTCCAAAAATAAATCTAGAAGGTAAAACTAGTCTTAAAAGGAACAACGAAGCTGTTAAGAAAAACTTCTAAACGCTGCATCAAGTTCAAATTAATCTGACGTTGTTGTAGAGATGTGTGTTGATGAGTAGTTCTATTCAATTTGCGAGGAAAAAAGAACTGAAGACATCCAGTGCAGCAAATGCCGTTCATGGAACCAAATGATTTGAATGTAAATAAAAATATTATGTACGTTCAAACTGAATACTATACACTGATCCCTCTATATATGTTACTAAGGATACAATTAAGGAAACCCATGGTACAATAAAGGCAACTAGTTTTCTAAATTGTACCACTTGCAACCTACAAGGAAAACATACTTTTTTAACAGTAAAATCAATTATATCAAGTTGCAAAAATTATCATGTGTGTGTAAATGTTTATTATTTACCCTAATACATCGTTCAGTTAAATATCACGAATATTATTCAAATTAAAATTCGAAATATGTTAAGTGGTACAACATTGGCAACTCTCTACTAATATATTTAATACCAGCAAAATATTTAATGATTCAAAAATTATTGAACCATGTAATAAATTATTTTTACCTTCAGTAAAAGTATTTTGAAAACAATAAACCAAATTTCAATAACAAATATTTGTTTTCGATCGTCGATCTCAAAATTTACACAGAAATTTTTGAGTAACGTAAGTCGTAACCTGCAAGATCTATTAACTTAGTTTTCAGAACAGATTTATCATCCATTTACGATATTAGAATTTGTTTTCCTCGAATTCTTCGTTTTACGAGAATCTACTTTAAAAACACCATGCCGAGCAAAATAAAAGTAGAAAACTAAGGTAGAGAGTATCCGGATATAGAATATAAAATTTTTGCTTCCTTAGAAACCGGCAGTCGCTGTACAACATGAATATTTACAACCTTCAAATACTTACACGGCCAAAGTGGGATTTATATTTTATGCTCATATTGCTAATATTTAATTTTTATGATTTTGAAACCGAGGAAACACCTGCAATACCATTTTCTTTTCTAGATTTTACAATATTATGGTTTTCTTTTTTACGACAGAGTCAGAGACGTAACAAAAACTTTAAAACTTTAAAAATATGAGTAAATTCGTTCTGTTAATGTGTCCATACTAGACACAGACATCAGATGGTTGACTTTTTACTGGCCCTTCAATATAAAACAAATAAAGTAGGTTTATTCAGTCTCATTGATCACATAGGGTAAGGTATCCTAATTTGGACCACTTTTCAAACATCTATTGTATAACTGAAATAGTATTTAGGGAAGTTGATGCTGCTCTCTTTGTTCGTTCTGCCAATGGCATATTATCTTCTTCAGAAGAGGATGCTTCCTGTTAGGATTCATGGTTAGAGTTTGATGCCCGGTCAAACATATTTAAAGCTGCAAAATTAGTTTCTTTAAAAACATTTTCATCTATAGGCCAAATGTCACTAGCACGAAAGCGTTTTGAGCAATTATCACTGTTACAGCAAGCCCATAAGCCTCTCCAATTATCCCGGAAACCTGAAACATTGATACAGTTCAGTAGATATTGCGGCACTTGGCGCTGGGAAAATTTTACCGACCGTGGGAAAAAGCGGCATCCTTTGATGTTTGCACCTGCTCAGGTGTTCGGGTGACATCACGCTTACTGACAAGTCGAATCATTTTTTCTTTTCCTTTCTTTCCTCTTCTTCTTTTTCTTTCGCTAATCTGTTCATCTCATGTTACCTTCTTCTATTCACTAATTGAACGTTCACTGCTTGACAGGGGAACTCAATATTTTATACACTGTTACATATAAGCTTTCGTTCTTTCGTCTAGTGCTCGACACATATTTTTCGCCCAGTACTCTACATAGGTCTACGATTCTTTCCTCCAGTGCTATACATAGGTCTACGATTGTTTCCTCCAATGCTTTATACAGGTCTTCTTTTTTTGTCCACGGCTAGACACAGATCTTGTCGCAAATCATCAAAGTGGTGCCCCACTGCCCAAATTAGATAACCAATATTTTCTTCTTTTCGTCCGTTGTCTACTTTTATATTTAGATGCTGATATATACAAGGTAAGGTGAGAAAACACAATTCATGTTACAGTGATAGTGGGGATATGATCACAGACGGTTCTTCGATAACCATCAGACAACAATTCCCCGTTGCATATTAAAACATACAGAGAACACTTTACGTACTCAACTCAATAAGTGACAGCCCGGTTTGTAAGCGAGTCTGACAGACACCCTAAGTTTACAGTACTACTCCCACAATGTGGTACCTGGCGTGTTTCTGTGCGGCAAAAGTGGACCATCCGTTTATACTATAAAGGGGCCACCAAATATTCAACGTTGAAATGTGATATAATGTATCAATATGATCAATTATTAAAGAATAGTGACCAAAACTCTTGCGAGTTGCATACTATATTTTATCTACGATCATAAGTTAATTATTTTAAAAAATCCAGAGTATATAATATACAGAAGAAATTTAAAAGGACAGTTTGAACAAAAATTCAGTCTTATCAGCAGTCAGTACGGAGAAGGTGCTACTGACAGAAAATGATATTAAAATGGTAGGTAAGCGAAGGAATGAAATTGAGTGAATATATTATGAAAAAAAAAAACATATATTGAAGGCAAACGTAACCAATTCGGTTCGAACAAATTTTGTTCTTAACAGCATCCACCGCTAGTCGGTACGGTTACACGACCGCCGGAAGAGGTTTTGTTAGTATGGGACAAACAGTCAGTATGAAAGCGAAATGATTGTCTTTTTTCCATCACACACTTAAATAAACATTTTTATTGATTTTATTAGAAGATACTTAAACTGAAAACTAAACTCCTGTTGGGTAACTGGCCATTAAAAACATACTTAAAAATTAACTCAGGAAAGCAGACCATTAAGATTTGTCGATCGATTTTCTTATTATTATTTTAGGTGACAACACGAACACTAGATCCTAATTTAATAAGATCGGTTCATAATTCGCCAATGGTCCATATCACATATCTTTGTGAATATTAAGTTTCAGTAGATGTTTTTTACGATCTAATGCTAGACAACTTTGTTACATTTTATTAAAAAGATGGCAACATGAACACTAAATCCTAATTGAATAAGATCGGTTCCTAATTTGCCAGTGGTCCACATCAGATATCTTTGTGAATAATATGTTTTAGTAGACGTCTTTTTACAATCTGAGGCTAGACAACTTTTTTTTACAATTTAGTAAAAAAGTGGCAGCACGAACACTAGATCCTAATTTAATAAGTTCGGTTCATAATTCGCCAGTGGTCCATATCAGATATCTTTTGTGAATAATATGTTTTAGTAGACGTCTTTTTACAATATGAGGCTAGACAACTTTTTTTTACAATTCAGTAAAAAAGTGGCAGCACGAACACTAGATCCTAATTTAATAAGATCGGTTCATAATTCGCCAGTGGTCCATATCAGATATCTTTGTGAATAATATGTTTTAGTAGACGTCTTTTTACAATTTGAGGCTAGACAACTTTTTGTTACATTTTATTAAAAAAAGTGACAACACGAGCACTAGATCCTAATTTAATAAGATCGGTTCATAATTCACCAGTAATCCATATCAGATATCTTTTGTGAATAATATGTTTCAGTAGACGTCTTTTACGATCTGATGCTAGACAACTTTTTTTACATTTTTATCAGATAAAAACGTAACAACTCGAACACTAGATCCTAATTTAATAAGATCGGTTGATAATTCGCCAATGGTCCATATCAGATATCTTTGTGAATAATATGTTTCAGTAGACATCTTTTACGATCTAATGCTAGACAACTCTTTGTTACGTTTTTATCAGAAAAATATGGCAACACGAACACTAGATCCTAATTTAATAAGATCGGTTCATAATTCGCCAATGGTCCATATCAGATATCTTTGTGAATAATATGTTTCAGTAGACGTCTTTACGATCTGATGCTAGACATATTTTTGTTACATTTTTATTAGAAAAAGGTGGCAACAGGAACACTTGATCTTAATTTATTAAGATCAGTTCATAATTCACCAGTAGTCGCTAACGGATATCTTTTGGTAGTCTTAACATCTTCTAAAACTTAGAACAAATTTTATGATATTTAACCCTAATATGCTATACATCGTTTTAAGATCTTTAAATTAATCAGTAACTCATAACAGATACCTGGTAACGTTGTTTTACTATAAAAATTTTAAAAGCCAACTACAATATGTGATAGAAAAACAGACAACCAAATAGACGCTGGATAATAGAGAACGGAAAACTAATTTATGAAAAATTCTTAAAAGACACATTTAATACTAATATAAAATATGTACATATAACTAAATAATAAAAAGCCGTGTATTAAAACTACAATAATCAATAATATTAACATTATAAATAAATTTATACATATTTTTAAATTTTCATTTTCTTATAACCAAAAGGAACGGAACTAAAATCTTCTAAAAATTTTCTTTTTGTAGAATGTGGTCGATAATTTTTATGGATTTCCTGTGTTATGACTTGATGTTCTGTTGTTCGTCTAACTTGTTTACTTATGATTTTAATACCTTCCGACTTTACAAGTACCATCTTTTTAATAGTATCAAAATTAATTAATTGCGAGTTTAAATAATTAAGGGAAATTCCCTTAACTTTGCAACAAAATTTTTCGTCACCATTAGGAAGTATGTATTTATAAGCATAATTTTTGGGGCCTCCAGAAACGAACTCCGAAATATGACCACCACTTAGCTCATCAGTTAAATCACCAATACAGTCACCGGTAGGAAGATCAGGCAGACCGTCTCTGGAAATGTACACAATTGAATCGGTATCATAATATAAAGTACGCTCGCCCACCATGTCTAAATAGGAATACAGTTTGAGGCGGGCTAGAGCCGTAACGTATGAGGCCAGAACGACGTTTACAGTGGAAGACATTGAAAATGCTTCTTCCACATACTCCCACGTAACAACCAGTGTTTCCTCGTTTACAGGAACCACAGTATTTACATAGATCGAGGGATTACTCATCATAGCAAAGAATTCTTTAGGATTGTTTACAATAGAAGTTTTGGGAAGATTTTCTCGCTGTGCAAATTTACCCCAGAACGAATTAAGCATTAATTTAGCTAACGATCTAAGGCCAGGATTCGCCGTTATTTCGGTAAACTCTAACCGAACGTCTTCTATCTGGAGAAACTGTTCGATGTATCGGTTTTTTTCTTCGGCTGTTACACAACCACGGGGCCATCCTGAAGCTTGCTGCTTGATTTTGATGAATTTATTCATCATGTCGGAAAAGAGACCATTTTGATGTTTTGACAATTCACGGGTTTCGTACGACCAGATTTCGTAGGTCTCAACTATTTTGTAACCCTTTTCCAAAGCTTTTACAACTTCTTCAATTACCCATGTTCCTGTAAGTGACTTCTGTTCGTCGGAATGCTGACATTCTCCTTGCATAAAGTCCTCGCTGCATTTACGACAAAGAACAAACATGCATTTATTGTTTATTTTTGCGGGTAGAACAGGATGATAAAGGTTTGAGGGAGGAAGTACTTTACACTTAATTAAACCAGATACTCGTGATAAATCTATATGCCGGCATTCATCTCCTACAAAAATTTTAGGATGACCTAGAGGAAATTTTCCACGCTTACATACCCAAGGGTATAGGGAACAAACATCGACATATTTAATCTTTTCATTTTCTTGAGCCTTATAATACTCCACGGTGTTACCAGTACGACCACCATACAAAGCATCCCTAGCATTTATAGGTTGAGTTCTCATTAAGGGGTGATCCTCAGTAAATGATTTTATCTCAGGCGTCATAGTTTTTCTGAAGGCACACTCCCAGATTTCAACGACTTCATATCCCAGAGATTTTAGATATTGATTTTTGGCAGCAGTTCTGTCATAACGATTTTCCATGCAGTGTGAAGGATCGTCATGAAGAGGAGCCAATCTGTTTTCGGGATAACATTGGGGACAACCATGATAGTAACAACCCTGAAATTCAAACACGATATTTTCGTAAAGACCATCCACTTTACAAGTATTAATAACAGCCTCAAATCCTCGTGCAGCATGCTGTATTTTAATATTACGCTGTTTCTCTTCCCAAAGTAGCCACTGCAGAGCTATTTTTGACTGATTATCTTTAAAACGATAACCACCTTTAGGAATAAGACCTATTGTGTCAGATTGTAGAAAATTTCGCCTAAATACTTTACTACAAGTCGAGGCTACGGTAGTAGCTTCCATAAAAGGACAGACATTTGACGTATTCAATAATTGTTTCCTAAATGTAAGACAAGCCTGTGTTAATATCATGACATCGGAAATACAATAGTCAACGATCTCTTTCTGAAAATCAAAAACATAACCGTTAGCAACTTTAGCAGTATGCCAATTTATTAACTTATCACGTGCATCCTTCTTCAAATTATCGATATCATAGAATTTTAGAGAAGGTATAGGTCCGAGATAAGATTGATTTTCCCCTTTATTAAACAAATGTGGGAAATAGCCCTTTTTTAACTCTGTTAAACCAAAAGCTTTTGGTAAAGCTGACAAGGCCATAGGAAAATAATTAAGACTGTCGAGAAAACGGACATTCCCAACACTCATCGAAACTAACTTCGTACCCCGCATGATAAGATCAGGGGTTAAATCGGTCTTTGTGAGGATGTAATTCAACACGAACTGATTATCGAAACCCCCTCCGTTATGTGCCAAAACGACAACATTCTTAAATTTTTTCCTAATTTGAAAAACATATTCAATAAAAATAGAAATAACATTTTCGTTTAAAACATTTAGACGAAAACCGCATGTTTGACAAAACTGTAATTTTTCTTCCTGAAGACAATTGTAACATCGCTGACTAAATACACAGAGATTTGGTTCTTGAAGAAGTGAACCATCTAGCAATATTTTTTCCTGACGAGTCTCAAGATCATAAAAAATGAACAAAAAATCTTTTGAGGGAGGTTTACCAGAATCAGGCTGCATGTAACAAAGATGATCTGATGGGTAATTTTTACCACAAGTTTTACAGAAGATCTCCCCACAGATATGACTTTTAGTGTAGATTTTGTAACATTGCTTACACCTTTTAATTTTGTCACATATGTCGTTAATGTGAACGTTGAAACATACCTCACCATAAAAGTCCCGGCCGCATTTATCGCAGGGAACTTTAACAGCTTCTTTGGAACAAGCTGGTGAACGACGACATGCAAAGCACGTATCAACGCAGCTGTGTCCGTCTTTATGGTCGTAGGGTTGATAACATTTATCACAGAAATACGTACTGATAAACGCACTGGTCAGTGACCGAATTACATTAAAATGACCTTTATGAAAGAGAAGGTTTAATTTTGGTCCGTAAGTGTGCCCCTCATAAATGACATCACGTCCCTTAGTTCCATATCTATAGACCACAATCTTATAGTCTGTTAGATATGCCTGAAACTGTTGCAACTCAGGAATTCCAGCTCCCTCACTAGGAATAACAACACCAGACCTATCTATTAACTGCAATGCTCTTTCCCGTTGTATTTTCCCTCTATCGCGACATATTTTTGTAAGTTCAGGGTCTTTGTCAACGTAAGCTTTGGCTACAACCAAAGCGTATGCAAGACATAGGTTATCGTTGTTTTTAATAACAACAATTCCTCGCCGTTTAGAACACTCCTCTTTAAATGAATTGTACTTACGACCTCTACCCTTTCCAGTAGGCATTTTTACGGTAGTAATACCAAGACAAAACGTTTCGGTGTTTAAACCGGTGCTGTTGCTCTGATATATGGAACTTATGTGGTTCCATATATCGTCAACTGTCACCTCTGAGGCTGGTTTTAACCTCATCCATCCCTGACCTCTAACGAAATCCTTGGAGCAAAAAGTGAAACCGACCTGATCATGTGGCAAAATATTTACAGTACCCTTTCGAACAATATCCTCGATGGCCTTTTAATCCAACTTACGGGTTCCTCACCTGGCGGTACATCCTTAATTTTAAATTCCAGAGTTCGTCCCTGGACACCAAATTTACGGATTTTCGTGGTTTGATCTCTGACAATTAAAAACTTTTCCATTTTACGTATAATAAACTTATAAATTATTGTAAAATCAAAAAAATCAAAAAGTCAAATTTTTCAAAAAAAAATTATTATACTCACCAAAGTACGCCTGAACACTAGAAATATCTGGAACAGACTAAATAAAATACTTTAACGTAGGGTATAAGGTAGACTTCTAGCTCGACGGAAAACTGAACGATAATTCCAAAGGCCCCAAAAAGGTTTAGATTTATGTAAAAATGTGTAAGAATCAATCTAAAAGAGTAGATCTGTTTAAATTTATAAATTTGGTTACACCTTAAAAGTGGGTAACAGTGCTACACAAAACCAAACATGAAAGTAGTGGAATAAGCGTTGTATTAATAAAAAAAAAACTATACCTCACTTGATCGTTTATTGTAGCGGCCACAATGCCTAAACCGTGCGATTGAAGAACGGCGTGAGATTGTCAGGATGTACTGCAGAAGTTAAAAACATGTGTGAAGTATGCAATATACCTAAGGCATATGAAGTAAAAAGCACATCAAAAAAAAAAAATTGTAAAGATATTAAATATTATGGACTTAATATAAATGTCATATGCTATAAATATCACAAAAAAAATTATGAGCCGAGAAAGAAGCCATTTATAACATGTTGCTAAAAGCTTTGAAAAAGGTTCAAAGTTCAAACTTTCCCGAATTATGTAATTTTAAATAATTCGTTAACAATTTATAATAAAAATACTAAAAAGTAACCTTTTGTAAAATATATGTAAGCATCAACACAGAACCCGGCACTAATAACATTAGGTCAAAATCGGGGTAAATGGATACCGTTTACCACTAAATTCTGGTCTATTAGTTATAAGGCATTTAAGAAATAGCAGTATCAATACGACAAAACTTGGTCCAGTATGAAATTTATGGTAAAATTACGGGGCGGTTTGTATTTATAAACAATTTAAAAAATTTAAGAGAAGGTGCATGTAAGAAGGAAAAGAGCTTTCCCAAAAAGTTTATTTATAGTGATTGTTAGAATTAATTCGGAAGTTTTAATTTGGTATCTTTTCTACTTAGAATTTATTTATTGGGAACAATTATTTACACAAGTAACACATCTCGAGAAAATTTATAAATGGACACTTTCGATAACCCTTTAAAATATATATTTACACAAGAATTTTCGCATTTAATATTTTGCGGTTAGTAGTGTATATTTCAATAGATATAAAGAACAAAAACGTTTATTAACATGTATAACAAAGTTGTAAAAGCACAGTAAAAAAATTGTCAAACTTTTCCGAAATAAAAGAAAAATTAATAAAAGTATAGTATTTCTTGAAGATATATTTAAAAGATTCGTAGCTTACTTGAAAAATGTTAAGATTTTTCACTAATATTTTCTCTTTTTAAATTTGTTTATCTATACATACCAATAAAAAACTGCATATATTTTAAAAACTATAACGATTTACCTTATGAACTCCCTAATAACTGTTAAGTAACCACATATACAATAAAATATATTTTTTAAACCTACAAAACAAGCAAATTTTCATGTGTGATATCATACAGCAAAATTAAAATACATTTACCGATTTACAAGAAATTAATCAACAGTTTGAATTTTTAAATTAAATCTTATTTGTGTAACCTGCCTTCATCAATTTGACACATTTGTAAAGAAATCACTATAAGGTAAAAAGTAAATGGCCTATAAATCAAATATATACACTTTGTAATACCTGTGACAAGATTTTCTCATCTCTGAGGTAAAACAGTTAAGTAGCATACGCGCCTAATTTAATTACGAATATTTATAAAAATCACGTTTTAATACAGTTAAACTAAATATATTTAACTGTC
This sequence comes from Diabrotica undecimpunctata, assembly GCF_040954645.1. Taxonomy (NCBI): domain Eukaryota; kingdom Metazoa; phylum Arthropoda; class Insecta; order Coleoptera; family Chrysomelidae; genus Diabrotica; species Diabrotica undecimpunctata. The sequence continues at coordinate 6,116,238 of NC_092808.1, read as the reverse complement.
TCTGAATAACTTATTATTTTGTGACATGCATGGCCCTAACAACCCTATTATGCAATTTCGAAAGGGTTAAGACAGCTTTTTTTCTCTGATCGTATTTATTAATTTTCTCGATTGAACGGTAACGTAGAAAAACTATAAAAATATATCCCTTTCTTTCTAACTCCTTTGTATACGTACAACTACTTTAAAGATTTTTCAAATATAAAAACCATCTTAGTCAAAAAAATTAAAAGCAATATTTTTTAATTATGTTTTAACAGAACGAAAAATTTTAAATATTAAAAAAAAAATTTCGTTCATTTTAATTAATTCGGTAGTACTAATATAGAATACCAAATAACGAGTAAACTATAATAGGTATTTAAATATAAAACCCAAGACCAATTTCAAGAAATTCCTATATAATTTTAAAATGTTCATTTCCAAGATCCATTTATAGCATGGTTAGAACTAATTAAAAATGTATAATTTAATATTATCTTGAATTTAATGGTTAGTTAGGTATTAGGAATAGAAATAGGTACCTATGGGCGATAATTGAGAGATTTATTAATAAAGCTAAACTTTTGGGAACTCCACTACGTATGACCTTTTTAGAAGATTTGGTTACAAAAGAATTTACACTATTTTTATAGTCATTAATTTATATATATATATATATATATATATATATATATATATAAATAAAAGTATCTTAACTTATTTGAAGAAATTGATGGATGTATTAGTACTTTTCAAAAGTTGTAACTGCAAAGTTAAAATTTGGCCAAATTACCGAAATAAAAGAAAAATGTTGAAAGTATATAATTTTATGAAGATATACTGAAAAGATTCAAATCTTACTTAAAAGTGTAAGATAATATTTTTCTTTGTTTTATAGTTTATTAAAATTTATTAACCTTTACATACCAATAAAACAAACGGCATATTCAAAAAAACTATAACAAAGATTTACCTTAACGCACTCACTAACAATTATTACCAAGCAGCCACAAATAAAATAAAGATATTTTAAGTAAACAAAAAAAAATAAGAACAGTTATCACCGTCAACGCGTTAATTATTTCTACAAAACCAATTATTATTCGAAGTAAAATATCATTTAGCTTACCTTTAATAAAAAATTCACTAAATCACTAGGTTTGTAACTTTACCACAAAATACTAATTTGAACTCATACCAAATATCGACTATTGTTTTATATATAGGTTAAGAATACAACTTGTTATGACAAGAAAACTGGGGTGAATGTATTCAAACGCATGTGCTCCTCAAAATGCGGGATACAAAAGTATTAGTATCCATGCCATTGACCTCCTCCTCATTTTGCCCATACACACTACTTTTGCATCTCGCATTTTAAGGAGCAGGTGCGTTTTAATACATTCACCCCACTTTTCTTGTCATAACAAGTTGTATTCTTAACCTATATATAAAATAATAGTCGATATTTGGTATGAGTTCAAATTAGTATTTTGTGGTAAAGTAACAAACCTAGTGATTTAGTGAATTTTTTATTAAAGGTAAGCTAAATGATATTTTACTTCGAATAATAATTGGTTTTCTAGAAATAATTAACGCGTTGACGGTGATAAGTGTTCTTATTTTTTTTTGTTTACTTAAAATATCTTTATTTTATTTGTGGCTGCTTGGTAATAATTGTTAGTGAGTGCGTTAAGGTAAATCTTTGTTATAGTTTTTTTGAATATGCCGTTTGTTTTATTGGTATGTAAAGGTTAATGAATTTTAATAAACTATAAAACAAAGAAAAATATTATCTTACACTTTTAAGTAAGATTTGAATCTTTTCAGTATATCTTCATAAAATTATATACTTTCAACATTTTTCTTTTATTTCGGTAATTTGGCCAAATTTTAACTTTGCAGTTACAACTTTTGAAAAGTACTAATACATCCATCAATTTCTTCAAATAAGTTAAGATACTTTTATTTATATATATATATATATATATATATATATATATATATATATATATATATAAATTAATGACTATAAAAATAGTGTAAATTCTTTTGTAACCAAATCTTCTAAAAAGGTCATACGTAGTGGAGTTCCCAAAAGTTTAGCTTTATTAATAAATCTCTCAATTATCGCCCATAGGTACCTATTTCTATTCCTAATACCTAACTAACCATTAAATTCAAGATAATATTAAATTATACATTTTTAATTAGTTCTAACCATGCTATAAATGGATCTTGGAAATGAACATTTTAAAATTATATAGGAATTTCTTGAAATTGGTCTTGGGTTTTATATTTAAATACCTATTATAGTTTACTCGTTATTTGGTATTCTATATTAGTACTACCGAATTAATTAAAATGAACGAAATTTTTTTTTTTAATATTTAAAATTTTTCGTTCTGTTAAAACATAATTAAAAAATATTGCTTTTAATTTTTTGACTAAGATGGTTTTTATATTTGAAAAATCTTTAAAGTAGTTGTACGTATACAAAGGAGTTAGAAAGAAAGGGATATATTTTTATAGTTTTTCTACGTTACCGTTCAATCGAGAAAATTAATAAATACGATCAGAGAAAAAAAGCTGTCTTAACCCTTTCGAAATTGCATAATAGGGTTGTTAGGGCCATGCATGTCACAAAATAATAAGTTATTCAGAGACAGTTAAATATATTTAGTTTAACTGTATTAAAACGTGATTTTTATAAATATTCGTAATTAAATTAGGCGTTTATGCTACTTAACTGTTTTACCTCAGAGATGAGAAAATCTTGTCACAGGTATTACAAAGTGTATATATTTGATTTATAGGCCATTTACTTTTTACCTTATAGTGATTTCTTTACAAATGTGTCAAATTGATGAAGGCAGGTTACACAAATAAGATTTAATTTAAAAATTCAAACTGTTGATTAATTTCTTGTAAATCGGTAAATGTATTTTAATTTTGCTGTATGATATCACACATGAAAATTTGCTTGTTTTGTAGGTTTAAAAAATATATTTTATTGTATATGTGGTTACTTAACAGTTATTAGGGAGTTCATAAGGTAAATCGTTATAGTTTTTAAAATATATGCAGTTTTTTATTGGTATGTATAGATAAACAAATTTAAAAAGAGAAAATATTAGTGAAAAATCTTAACATTTTTCAAGTAAGCTACGAATCTTTTAAATATATCTTCAAGAAATACTATACTTTTATTAATTTTTCTTTTATTTCGGAAAAGTTTGACAATTTTTTTACTGTGCTTTTACAACTTTGTTATACATGTTAATAAACGTTTTTGTTCTTTATATCTATTGAAATATACACTACTAACCGCAAAATATTAAATGCGAAAATTCTTGTGTAAATATATATTTTAAAGGGTTATCGAAAGTGTCCATTTATAAATTTTCTCGAGATGTGTTACTTGTGTAAATAATTGTTCCCAATAAATAAATTCTAAGTAGAAAAGATACCAAATTAAAACTTCCGAATTAATTCTAACAATCACTATAAATAAACTTTTTGGGAAAGCTCTTTTCCTTCTTACATGCACCTTCTCTTAAATTTTTTAAATTGTTTATAAATACAAACCGCCCCGTAATTTTACCATAAATTTCATACTGGACCAAGTTTTGTCGTATTGATACTGCTATTTCTTAAATGCCTTATAACTAATAGACCAGAATTTAGTGGTAAACGGTATCCATTTACCCCGATTTTGACCTAATGTTATTAGTGCCGGGTTCTGTGTTGATGCTTACATATATTTTACAAAAGGTTACTTTTTAGTATTTTTATTATAAATTGTTAACGAATTATTTAAAATTACATAATTCGGGAAAGTTTGAACTTTGAACCTTTTTCAAAGCTTTTAGCAACATGTTATAAATGGCTTCTTTCTCGGCTCATAATTTTTTTTGTGATATTTATAGCATATGACATTTATATTAAGTCCATAATATTTAATATCTTTACAATTTTTTTTTTTTTGATGTGCTTTTTACTTCATATGCCTTAGGTATATTGCATACTTCACACATGTTTTTAACTTCTGCAGTACATCCTGACAATCTCACGCCGTTCTTCAATCGCACGGTTTAGGCATTGTGGCCGCTACAATAAACGATCAAGTGAGGTATAGTTTTTTTTTATTAATACAACGCTTATTCCACTACTTTCATGTTTGGTTTTGTGTAGCACTGTTACCCACTTTTAAGGTGTAACCAAATTTATAAATTTAAACAGATCTACTCTTTTAGATTGATTCTTACACATTTTTACATAAATCTAAACCTTTTTGGGGCCTTTGGAATTATCGTTCAGTTTTCCGTCGAGCTAGAAGTCTACCTTATACCCTACGTTAAAGTATTTTATTTAGTCTGTTCCAGATATTTCTAGTGTTCAGGCGTACTTTGGTGAGTATAATAATTTTTTTTTGAAAAATTTGACTTTTTGATTTTTTTGATTTTACAATAATTTATAAGTTTATTATACGTAAAATGGAAAAGTTTTTAATTGTCAGAGATCAAACCACGAAAATCCGTAAATTTGGTGTCCAGGGACGAACTCTGGAATTTAAAATTAAGGATGTACCGCCAGGTGAGGAACCCGTAAGTTGGATTAAAAAGGCCATCGAGGATATTGTTCGAAAGGGTACTGTAAATATTTTGCCACATGATCAGGTCGGTTTCACTTTTTGCTCCAAGGATTTCGTTAGAGGTCAGGGATGGATGAGGTTAAAACCAGCCTCAGAGGTGACAGTTGACGATATATGGAACCACATAAGTTCCATATATCAGAGCAACAGCACCGGTTTAAACACCGAAACGTTTTGTCTTGGTATTACTACCGTAAAAATGCCTACTCGAAAGGGTAGAGGTCGTAAGTACAATTCATTTAAAGAGGAGTGTTCTAAACGGCGAGGAATTGTTGTTATTAAAAACAACGATAACCTATGTCTTGCATACGCTTTGGTTGTAGCCAAAGCTTACGTTGACAAAGACCCTGAACTTACAAAAATATGTCGCGATAGAGGGAAAATACAACGGGAAAGAGCATTGCAGTTAATAGATAGGTCTGGTGTTGTTATTCCTAGTGAGGGAGCTGGAATTCCTGAGTTGCAACAGTTTCAGGCATATCTAACAGACTATAAGATTGTGGTCTATAGATATGGAACTAAGGGACGTGATGTCATTTATGAGGGGCACACTTACGGACCAAAATTAAACCTTCTCTTTCATAAAGGTCATTTTAATGTAATTCGGTCACTGACCAGTGCGTTTATCAGTACGTATTTCTGTGATAAATGTTATCAACCCTACGACCATAAAGACGGACACAGCTGCGTTGATACGTGCTTTGCATGTCGTCGTTCACCAGCTTGTTCCAAAGAAGCTGTTAAAGTTCCCTGCGATAAATGCGGCCGGGACTTTTATGGTGAGGTATGTTTCAACGTTCACATTAACGACATATGTGACAAAATTAAAAGGTGTAAGCAATGTTACAAAATCTACACTAAAAGTCATATCTGTGGGGAGATCTTCTGTAAAACTTGTGGTAAAAATTACCCATCAGATCATCTTTGTTACATGCAGCCTGATTCTGGTAAACCTCCCTCAAAAGATTTTTTGTTCATTTTTTATGATCTTGAGACTCGTCAGGAAAAAATATTGCTAGATGGTTCACTTCTTCAAGAACCAAATCTCTGTGTATTTAGTCAGCGATGTTACAATTGTCTTCAGGAAGAAAAATTACAGTTTTGTCAAACATGCGGTTTTCGTCTAAATGTTTTAAACGAAAATGTTATTTCTATTTTTATTGAATATGTTTTTCAAATTAGGAAAAAATTTAAGAATGTTGTCGTTTTGGCACATAACGGAGGGGGTTTCGATAATCAGTTCGTGTTGAATTACATCCTCACAAAGACCGATTTAACCCCTGATCTTATCATGCGGGGTACGAAGTTAGTTTCGATGAGTGTTGGGAATGTCCGTTTTCTCGACAGTCTTAATTATTTTCCTATGGCCTTGTCAGCTTTACCAAAAGCTTTTGGTTTAACAGAGTTAAAAAAGGGCTATTTCCCACATTTGTTTAATAAAGGGGAAAATCAATCTTATCTCGGACCTATACCTTCTCTAAAATTCTATGATATCGATAATTTGAAGAAGGATGCACGTGATAAGTTAATAAATTGGCATACTGCTAAAGTTGCTAACGGTTATGTTTTTGATTTTCAGAAAGAGATCGTTGACTATTGTATTTCCGATGTCATGATATTAACACAGGCTTGTCTTACATTTAGGAAACAATTATTGAATACGTCAAATGTCTGTCCTTTTATGGAAGCTACTACCGTAGCCTCGACTTGTAGTAAAGTATTTAGGCGAAATTTTCTACAATCTGACACAATAGGTCTTATTCCTAAAGGTGGTTATCGTTTTAAAGATAATCAGTCAAAAATAGCTCTGCAGTGGCTACTTTGGGAAGAGAAACAGCGTAATATTAAAATACAGCATGCTGCACGAGGATTTGAGGCTGTTATTAATACTTGTAAAGTGGATGGTCTTTACGAAAATATCGTGTTTGAATTTCAGGGTTGTTACTATCATGGTTGTCCCCAATGTTATCCCGAAAATAGATTGGCTCCTCTTCATGACGATCCTTCACACTGCATGGAAAATCGTTATGACAGAACTGCTGCCAAAAATCAATATCTAAAATCTCTGGGATATGAAGTCGTTGAAATCTGGGAGTGTGCCTTCAGAAAAACTATGACGCCTGAGATAAAATCATTTACTGAGGATCACCCCTTAATGAGAACTCAACCTATAAATGCTAGGGATGCTTTGTATGGTGGTCGTACTGGTAACACCGTGGAGTATTATAAGGCTCAAGAAAATGAAAAGATTAAATATGTCGATGTTTGTTCCCTATACCCTTGGGTATGTAAGCGTGGAAAATTTCCTCTAGGTCATCCTAAAATTTTTGTAGGAGATGAATGCCGGCATATAGATTTATCACGAGTATCTGGTTTAATAAAGTGTAAAGTACTTCCTCCCTCAAACCTTTATCATCCTGTTCTACCCGCAAAAATAAACAATAAATGCATGTTTGTTCTTTGTCGTAAATGCAGCGAGGACTTTATGCAAGGAGAATGTCAGCATTCCGACGAACAGAAGTCACTTACAGGAACATGGGTAATTGAAGAAGTTGTAAAAGCTTTGGAAAAGGGTTACAAAATAGTTGAGACCTACGAAATCTGGTCGTACGAAACCCGTGAATTGTCAAAACATCAAAATGGTCCCTTTTCCGACATGATGAATAAATTCATCAAAATCAAGCAGCAAGCTTCAGGATGGCCCCGTGGTTGTGTAACAGCCGAAGAAAAAAACCGATACATCGAACAGTTTCTCCAGATAGAAGACGTTCGGTTAGAGTTTACCGAAATAACGGCGAATCCTGGCCTTAGATCGTTAGCTAAATTAATGCTTAATTCGTTCTGGGGTAAATTTGCACAGCGAGAAAATCTTCCCAAAACTTCTATTGTAAACAATCCTAAAGAATTCTTTGCTATGATGAGTAATCCCTCGATCTATGTAAATACTGTGGTTCCTGTAAACGAGGAAACACTGGTTGTTACGTGGGAGTATGTGGAAGAAGCATTTTCAATGTCTTCCACTGTAAACGTCGTTCTGGCCTCATACGTTACGGCTCTAGCCCGCCTCAAACTGTATTCCTATTTAGACATGGTGGGCGAGCGTACTTTATATTATGATACCGATTCAATTGTGTACATTTCCAGAGACGGTCTGCCTGATCTTCCTACCGGTGACTGTATTGGTGATTTAACTGATGAGCTAAGTGGTGGTCATATTTCGGAGTTCGTTTCTGGAGGCCCCAAAAATTATGCTTATAAATACATACTTCCTAATGGTGACGAAAAATTTTGTTGCAAAGTTAAGGGAATTTCCCTTAATTATTTAAACTCGCAATTAATTAATTTTGATACTATTAAAAAGATGGTACTTGTAAAGTCGGAAGGTATTAAAATCATAAGTAAACAAGTTAGACGAACAACAGAACATCAAGTCATAACACAGGAAATCCATAAAAATTATCGACCACATTCTACAAAAAGAAAATTTTTAGAAGATTTTAGTTCCGTTCCTTTTGGTTATAAGAAAATGAAAATTTAAAAATATGTATAAATTTATTTATAGTGTTAATATTATTGATTATTGTAGTTTTAATACACGGCTTTTTATTATTTAGTTATATGTACATATTTTATATTAGTATTAAATGTGTCTTTTAAGAATTTTTCATAAATTAGTTTTCCGTTCTCTATTATCCAGCGTCTATTTGGTTGTCTGTTTTTCTATCACATATTGTAGTTGGCTTTTAAAATTTTTATAGTAAAACAACGTTACCAGGTATCTGTTATGAGTTACTGATTAATTTAAAGATCTTAAAACGATGTATAGCATATTAGGGTTAAATATCATAAAATTTGTTCATTAAGTTTTAGAAGATGTTAAGACTACCAAAAGATATCCGTTAGCGACTACTGGTGAATTATGAACTGATCTTAATAAATTAAGATCAAGTGTTCCTGTTGCCACCTTTTTCTAATAAAAATGTAACAAAAATATGTCTAGCATCAGATCGTAAAGACGTCTACTGAAACATATTATTCACAAAGATATCTGATATGGACCATTGGCGAATTATGAACCGATCTTATTAAATTAGGATCTAGTGTTCGTGTTGCCATATTTTTCTGATAAAAACGTAACAAAGAGTTGTCTAGCATTAGATCGTAAAAGATGTCTACTGAAACATATTATTCACAAAGATATCTGATATGGACCATTGGCGAATTATCAACCGATCTTATTAAATTAGGATCTAGTGTTCGAGTTGTTACGTTTTTATCTGATAAAAATGTAAAAAAAGTTGTCTAGCATCAGATCGTAAAAGACGTCTACTGAAACATATTATTCACAAAAGATATCTGATATGGATTACTGGTGAATTATGAACCGATCTTATTAAATTAGGATCTAGTGCTCGTGTTGTCACTTTTTTTAATAAAATGTAACAAAAAGTTGTCTAGCCTCAAATTGTAAAAAGACGTCTACTAAAACATATTATTCACAAAGATATCTGATATGGACCACTGGCGAATTATGAACCGATCTTATTAAATTAGGATCTAGTGTTCGTGCTGCCACTTTTTTACTGAATTGTAAAAAAAAGTTGTCTAGCCTCATATTGTAAAAAGACGTCTACTAAAACATATTATTCACAAAAGATATCTGATATGGACCACTGGCGAATTATGAACCGATCTTATTAAATTAGGATCTAGTGTTCGTGCTGCCACTTTTTTACTAAATTGTAAAAAAAAGTTGTCTAGCCTCAGATTGTAAAAAGACGTCTACTAAAACATATTATTCACAAAGATATCTGATGTGGACCACTGGCAAATTAGGAACCGATCTTATTCAATTAGGATTTAGTGTTCATGTTGCCATCTTTTTAATAAAATGTAACAAAGTTGTCTAGCATTAGATCGTAAAAAACATCTACTGAAACTTAATATTCACAAAGATATGTGATATGGACCATTGGCGAATTATGAACCGATCTTATTAAATTAGGATCTAGTGTTCGTGTTGTCACCTAAAATAATAATAAGAAAATCGATCGACAAATCTTAATGGTCTGCTTTCCTGAGTTAATTTTTAAGTATGTTTTTAATGGCCAGTTACCCAACAGGAGTTTAGTTTTCAGTTTAAGTATCTTCTAATAAAATCAATAAAAATGTTTATTTAAGTGTGTGATGGAAAAAAGACAATCATTTCGCTTTCATACTGACTGTTTGTCCCATACTAACAAAACCTCTTCCGGCGGTCGTGTAACCGTACCGACTAGCGGTGGATGCTGTTAAGAACAAAATTTGTTCGAACCGAATTGGTTACGTTTGCCTTCAATATATGTTTTTTTTTTCATAATATATTCACTCAATTTCATTCCTTCGCTTACCTACCATTTTAATATCATTTTCTGTCAGTAGCACCTTCTCCGTACTGACTGCTGATAAGACTGAATTTTTGTTCAAACTGTCCTTTTAAATTTCTTCTGTATATTATATACTCTGGATTTTTTAAAATAATTAACTTATGATCGTAGATAAAATATAGTATGCAACTCGCAAGAGTTTTGGTCACTATTCTTTAATAATTGATCATATTGATACATTATATCACATTTCAACGTTGAATATTTGGTGGCCCCTTTATAGTATAAACGGATGGTCCACTTTTGCCGCACAGAAACACGCCAGGTACCACATTGTGGGAGTAGTACTGTAAACTTAGGGTGTCTGTCAGACTCGCTTACAAACCGGGCTGTCACTTATTGAGTTGAGTACGTAAAGTGTTCTCTGTATGTTTTAATATGCAACGGGGAATTGTTGTCTGATGGTTATCGAAGAACCGTCTGTGATCATATCCCCACTATCACTGTAACATGAATTGTGTTTTCTCACCTTACCTTGTATATATCAGCATCTAAATATAAAAGTAGACAACGGACGAAAAGAAGAAAATATTGGTTATCTAATTTGGGCAGTGGGGCACCACTTTGATGATTTGCGACAAGATCTGTGTCTAGCCGTGGACAAAAAAAGAAGACCTGTATAAAGCATTGGAGGAAACAATCGTAGACCTATGTATAGCACTGGAGGAAAGAATCGTAGACCTATGTAGAGTACTGGGCGAAAAAATATGTGTCGAGCACTAGACGAAAGAACGAAAGCTTATATGTAACAGTGTATAAAATATTGAGTTCCCCTGTCAAGCAGTGAACGTTCAATTAGTGAATAGAAGAAGGTAACATGAGATGAACAGATTAGCGAAAGAAAAAGAAGAAGAGGAAAGAAAGGAAAAGAAAAAATGATTCGACTTGTCAGTAAGCGTGATGTCACCCGAACACCTGAGCAGGTGCAAACATCAAAGGATGCCGCTTTTTCCCACGGTCGGTAAAATTTTCCCAGCGCCAAGTGCCGCAATATCTACTCAGTTCGACCCACGTTATTCTGCAACTATTTTTGAATGCATTGTCCATAAACATAAGGCTCTAAAGAATCCTAGTTCTAGTTGGTATTAGCGGATAGCACCACTTGTTGTCGGTTCGCTCAAATCTGCAAAGGTCTAATTTAGGAGCCGGTCCAATATAGGTGACCTTATTCTAATATGTTTTTTACCCAAAATCGTATATTTTAACATATCTTTTATCAAGACAATACGATTATTCAATTAATTGTTGCAAAAATAACATTCACTGATGCATCTTCTTCTTCTTGATGTGCCTATCCGTTACGAATGTTGGCTATCATCATGGCAATCTTTATCTTATCTGCAGCAGCGCGGAAAAGCTGCGCAGATGTTATATTGAACCAGATTCTGAGGTTCTTTAACCAAAATGTTATTCTTCTTCCTGGACCTCGTTTTCCAAATATTTTTCCCTGCAGGATGGCTTGAAGAAGAGCATATTTGGATTCATTTCGTATAATATGTCCAAAGAACTGTAACTTTCGAGATTTGATGGTGGCCAGTACCTCTCGGTTCTTATTCATTCTTCTGAGGACCTCCTCATTTGCGATTCGGTCAGTCCACGGGATCTTAAGCATTCTCCGATATAGCCACATCTCAAATGCTTCCAGTTTTCTGCACATATCTTCGTTCAAGGTCCACGATTCAACACCATAAAAAAGGAGAGACAAGACGTAGCATCGCAGCATTCTTACTTTTGTATCAAGAGAGAGGTTTTGACTCTTGAAGAAGGACCTCATCTGTTTGAAGGTGGATCTGGTTTTTCCGATGCGTGCTCTAATCTCCTGGTTGTTGGTCCATTCTTCATTTATTATGGTGCCGAGGTAGTTGTAGTGCGTCACTCTTTCTACAGGGGATTGGTTGACCTTCTGTTACCCTTTTCTTGCTAATTATCATAAGTTTTGTCTTTCTAACGTTTATATTGAGTCCATATTGTTGACTGTAATACGTGATTTTGTTCATAAGAACTTGCAGGTCTTCTAAGTTGTCCGCAAATACCATGGTGTCATGTGCATAACTGATGTTGTTTAGCCGATAACCATTTAATAGAATACCTTTTTCAGTTTCGTGCAGAGAAAATACAGCCTTACCTCACTCCACGCATAATTTTCACATAGTCAGTGTGTTCACCTTCAACTCTGAGATTTGCTGCATGATTCTAGTAAATTTTTTAAATTATTTTCAGATCCTGGTTGTTATTTCCTGTTTCTTTTAGTATTTGGCGTGCTGTACTCGATCAAACGCTTCAGTGCTGCATAGCACATTGTATTTGTGTATTCATGGACCTCCGAAAGGTCCATGATAGTGTTCCAGTCAACAACCTGTGGAACGCCATTAAACATTAGGGAGTAAATAACATTTACGTAAATCCCGTAAAATCATTTTACGAAGATAATAAAGACAAAAGAATAAAAGTCCGACAAAACTACTGAGAACCGTTTAAAGGCGACAAAAGACTTGTACAAGGATAATGATTATCACAAAAAACTAAGAATTAATTGTTTCCATATACGTTTTCTGCTATCGTAGTCATTTTCGTGTCAAAATACAAGTTGTAAAAATTATAAATACGGTTTTAATATAACTGCCTCTATTACTTTTATTAGAAAATATTATTTTACTAATTTATTAAATTTCTTTCACATTTCAATTGTTTTAAATTTTTTTTTGCAAAAACAAACAACGCTGATTTTTTCACCCTTTTAACTAAATGAGATAACTTCCACACAGCCTCAATTAAATTAGTCAAGTGCTGGTGCAATTGCATTTGCATTCATTTAGATGCACTTAGTAATCGGATGCCACGACGAAATTAAAAATGGTGTCTGCCCGCTGAGTTTACGCCATTTCCGGCACTTCCGTCTCCGCATGGCAGGAAGCAACGACAAAAACAGAGAAGGATTCTGCCTTTTTCAGTAAAAGCCTCTTGCATATATATATATATATATATATATATATATATATATATATATATATATATATATATATATATATATATATATATATATATATATATCTCACGTCGTTTGATTTGATGTGTTATATACTAGGATTCCGCTAGTTGTTTATTTTATACTTAGTCAGAGGCTTTTTCAGAGTTCATTAATGAAGAAGATGCTGCATCGTGCCCTTTAAGTAGTAGCTTTGTTCGTTTTTTATTTCTTAATATATTCGTTATATCCTCTCCTTTCATTAGCTACGTCGCGTGTTGGGATACGAGCAGTTGTTTATTTTATGATTAACCAAAGGCCTTCTTTAAGTCAATAAATCAGTTTGTCTCTCTTAAAGTAAATCTATTTTTATCCATAGTGCTCTATGATATCTCGTATGTCGCTATACGTTTATTAATAACGAAAATGCTCTGTAGTGTCCTTTTGATAGTCGCCTCGTTTATTCTTTATATCTTCATATATTCTTTATATAATGTACTTTCATTTTTTATGTCGCATATTAAGATTGGACCAGTTGTTTATTTTGTAGTCAGCCAAAGGCCTTCTTTAAATCAATAAATCAAAATTTGTCTTTTGTTTAAACTATTTTTATCCATATGATACCTCCTGTTTAACGATACGTTTATTAATAATGAAGATAATTACTATTTTATTGGGAATAGGCCACATTTGAAGGTTTAAAATAAGTTTATTGAGGTTTCAATCTCCACTCGGAAATCGTTCTGAAAATACAAATATAAATAAATTTATTTATTTACCGACTAAGGATATTTGCATCATCAATTTGTAGAATGATTGGCAATAAATGAACCGTATTATTTCAACAACAAAATATGATTGAAATGTCAGTTGGTAGTTCACATTTTTTTTCCTAGGTGGCGTAGGTACCCTACCGGACGAACAGTGTGACTTGTCGTCCTAACTTTTTATGTATATGGATAGATTATATAATAGCGCGCATTTGACAACCGAGCGTTTCCAAGCACTGCCTCACAAGTAATCACAAAACACTGCTATTTCATACAGAAGTACGATGACTCCAAGGAAACATGTTGGCAAGATTATTTGACCTTCGAGATGAAGTAATCACCTTCTTGGAGCAGCAAAAGCAAAATGAACTAATCGGGGCCTTCAACGAACATTGTACCCGAGTAATATTGGCTTATTTGTCAGACATCTTTGACTTGTTGAACAGCCTTAACCTAAAACTGCATTATCAAACCATTTGAAGAGCCTAATTGAAGAGTTCCAGAAATACTTCCCAAACACTTGTGACGATAGTATTTTCAGAGTGTCAATTGACCCATGTCGGTCAGATAGACAAGCGGGCTGGGCGGCTCGTTCTCATTCGCTTCACTGCGAGTGGTTCAGTGAATGTGAATTCGATCCTCAGCTCGGTGTACAGAAAACAAAAAGGCTAACGCAGCAGTTTAAAATTCTAGATGAATCTGCGGCTTAGACTAGAATATGCTGGTGTCTGATCGGCCTATGGTGGAGCAGTACGGCAAAAGAAGGGCTTGCAGCTCGGTGATACTCCTCCATAGATCCCTACCGCCTAAAAATACCGGTGTATATATACAATTGACCCATTCCATCTCAACATAGACTCCCTGCCTGAATCACTTCAAGAAGATGCTTTGCAAATAAAACATGATTCCTTTGCCAAATACAACTTTGATATAATGGACAAACCTTCATTTTGGTTAAAATACTTCAAAGTGTATCCTAGTTATCACGGAAAGCTCTTCGTTTATATTTGCCATTTTCAAGCACCTATTTGTGCAAAAAAGCATTTTCAACACTTGTGGCAATTAAAACAAAATATCGGAATAAACTTGATGCTTCTAGCGACTTGTGTTGTGCACTTTCTAATACTCAGCCACGAATAGGCATAATAGTAAAGAAAATGCAAGCACATCCATCTCACTAACAAACCTAATCTATATTTCTTTTATTAATAATTTTTGTATTTTATAAAAACTGATATTATTGTATCTTATGGCAGTATAAATAAATGTTTTGTTTTCTATGTAATACTTATTTGTTTTCAACAAAAGGGGCGTGGTACAAAAAAGTTTGAGAACCCCTGCTCTAGACTAATTGAGTGACATAAAAAACAATAATACTCCACCGGAAAGAGAGAATATTATTTGAAAAGTGGTAGATATTGGCGATTATTTTCTATTTTTTGAGCCGCTTGCTCCCTGCCTCTCTGGCCTAAGCAGCCTGTTGGGAAAATCGCGCAAAGAATATTACCCGCCAGCAATTAGAAGAATTGCTTTAGCGCTTGTTTTTTTGTTGTGTTGTTCTTGTTGTATTTTTTCTGTTTGTCTTATTTGTTTGCGAGAGCTCTTAGTAATCGAGAAAAACAAGGTCCGGGGCGGCCGCGAAGTTGGCATTGAGAAAAACAATGTGGATTTTATTAGATTTTACTTTCTAGAAACTAAATAAGATTTGGGACTTTGAGAATAGGAAGATTATTGTTTGGAACACCTGTCTCGTCTCTCAGGTGTTGGCTACATGGTTTTTCGTTTACTACAACGAGTAAGAATCGTTAAGAAGAACACAAATTCGAATTGAGAAAATGCTAAATGTTATAGAGCTAGAATTAAAATTTAAGGTTATTTCTATCTTTTTATATAAAAATAATATCCAACACAAGACAAAACATAAAACTTATAAAGTATTTCCGAACAACTCTGAGAGTTACTGGGGAATGTATTAGTATAGTATTCAGAATTTATGGCTCATATTTGGAATATATTTATATTTGGATTTGAAATAACTACTATTAAAAATATTGAATATTTTGGAATTTTCTAATTTTTGTTTTTTCAAAATAAATTCTGGTCAATCAAGTCGTTTATTGTAAAATAGAGTTAATTTTAACAATGTTTAATATACAAGTTTAAGTTTTTATGCGGAGAAAATTGTGAAAAAAATAAATGTTTAATATTTGGTAAATAAGGTTGTTTTACTTAAATGATAATTTAAATTGTTTAAACAAGTCGTTTTAATTGAAAGAAGTGCATACGAGTATTTCCCCCTCTAGCTCTTATTACTGCTTGCATCTTCCTCAGCATGCTTGCAAGTAAATTTTGGACATATCCTTGGAAAATTGCATTCCATTAATCCTGTGCAGCAAGTCGAAGGTGCGCTATCGTATTTGGAACGGGATTTCTTTGTCGTATGCTGCGTTTTAAGTGATCTCACATGTGCTCTATTGGATTTAAATCCGGGTTAAACGGTGGCCAATCCAATCTTTGAATTTGGACCTCATCAAGATAATTACTCACTATGGTAGCGGCATGTGGTCGAGCATTATCGTGCATTAACGTGAATCTTACATATCCAATTTAACCAACATATGACAAAACATGATCTTGCAGGATGTTTTAAACGTAAGAATTACTAGTCATCCGTCCAATCACTTCTACAAGTGCAGTACGTACCTCCCTACTAATACCTTTGCAAAGAATTATGCCATCAACTCCAAAACAAACGGTTTGGGCGAGACTGCAGCTGGCGATTCGTTCTCCAACTCTTCTGTAGATGTAGTTTTGACCATCTGGCTTCCATGATAGGATTCTGATCTCATCAATGAAAAGAACTTTTTTCCAGTTGTCGATATTCCACTAAATATGTGTTCTTGCAAATTCCAAATGACGAGATTTATGATTTTGGAGAAGACGTGGAACTTTGGCGGGGCGTCTGGGTTTTAAGTTTGCTTCTTTTGATCTTCGTCTAACTGTTTGTGAACTCACATAGCTCATTTCTGAGGTGCAATGTCAACGAACGATTTCGTGTAAAATTAAGAACCAAAAACGGTCATCAATTGCGGTTGTGCACCTTAAGCGTTCTTGACCAGGCCTTCGTACAAAATTTTCTGTTTCGCGGTAACTTTTTAGAGTATTCGAAACTATAGATTCAGTTCTGCTGAGACGTCGTGCGATAACTTTTTGTGCATATCCTTCCTCGTACCAAATTACAATATGTGCTACTTGGGCTTCATCGCAGTGTCGAATTGGTGGGATACTTATTTTAAACTTAGTTAAATAAAAACAATATTTAATTAAACCTAATAAATTAAACTAAAAATAACCGTATTAGTATCATTTTTGCTTTACGTGAAGAAGGTTTTTTATGACAAAATGTACGAATGACACTAACCACTGAATAAACGTCAGAATAAACATCAAAATATTTCAAACCAGTTGAGTTCATCAGCCTACTATATGAGTATTATCAGTAATCTAAAATTATTTTCAAATAATAGTGACTACAAAAAAAATTGGAAAATTCCAAAATATTTGATATTTTTGTCCATGAGTGTATATTTACAATTTTTCCTATATTTTTTCTATATGTTCGCTCAATGATTTTCATAGAACATGAAGAATCATTAGAGTAACCATCAAAAGCAATTGTACGTACTGTTCTTAGAGTAATATTTATTAACGCTTGAAACATATTAAGGGACAATGTCTTTGATCGTTTTATTTTTATTCCAGATAACTCGATAAACAAAGTAGTTAATTTTTTCAATGGAAATTGGTGTTTATTCAAGCGGCTTAAGAGTCTTCGTGAAATGCTGATTTTGCGTTTTTCTTAAACCACATTCATTAAAAATGGATAGTTGAAAAGAAGTAAGCTCGTATTGAAAATTTTTAAAGCAAAGCTTCCATACTGGCGTTTTATTACTTTTTTCTCTATAGTAAAATGCCGAGATGAGCGTTTATTGAATTATTTTGATATATTAAATAAATAATAAATAAAACAAAAACAATAAATACAAATAAAAAATAAATAATAAAATTGGCTTGGCGCTAGTCTACTGTACCGCCTACTATACCATCTTTTTTATATAATCTGGATCTAAAATGTTTAAGAATATCCATTGAAAAATTAATAGAGCATCAACTGGCACTTCTTCATTCTCGGTGTTTTTCAAAGTGCTTGTGACCATTCTAAGAGATTTGGATTATTAGGACTTGATACATATTTCTATTTAATAATCCGTGTATATAATTAACATAACAATTCACATACTTTTATTTTTAGTTATACAAAGTTTATAACAATTAATTTGTTTCAAATATATTTGTAATGTTTTTAAACCAAGAAAAGTAATTATTGTAAAAATAATAAACAAAATTCAAAAAAATACTAACAAATGTAGATTTGATTTTCAAATAGGTAAAAAATTAATTTTTTTGTAAAATTTATTGTTAAACGATATTATTTAAAACTATAATACATAAATACTTAAGCTACCTAAATTCATAACGTTTTCTACTAATTATAATAAGAACTGCTTTTTATTATCTATTCAACGAGGTACCCCAAATTAAAAAATATCAATTCTCGTTGATTAGAACCGGATATATTGCGACTTTTATAAATTTGAAGTTAAGATTTCAGTTTTTGAAATACCAAGTAAAATCTAGACGGTGCAAATTTACCTTCATCTCTGGCGCATCATAAACGGCTAATTTTTAAAGGAATCGTTTTGAATTTTTTTTATCAAAACTTTTAATCTATTAATTTAATCTAGGCTTTCAAATAGTGCTTTTAAAATTCCTTAATATTTATGAACAAAGCCCCAATAAATTTTTGAAGAAACTCGGGCTCTAAGGGTCGTAGGATATTGCATTTTTTTAATTCGTGTAAAAATACTCACATTTAGAATAAAAATTAAAATAAATATAAATATAATAAGTTAAATAAAATAAAATTAACTTGATTAAGTACTATCATAGTACTTTTGCAAACCTATTTAACAATATTTATCATAAACTTTTTTATCGTTATGTGATTTAATTTGAATGCATAAGCCTTTTTCTTCAATTTGGTGCAATTTTCTGGAATTTGGTGGTGATTGAATGATTTTTATAGTCGTAGTTATTCAATGATACTGGTAGTCGTTGTCAAAAAACTGGAATTGAAATATGCCACACCATTTATCGGAATTCAAAAAATCTCGAATAGTAGAAAAATTTTATAGTAATTGGTCAATGAGCTACATATGTCAAACTTTAAGCATAAACAAATCAATGGTTATTCGCGATAAGTAAAATTAAAAAAAATTTATTAAACGTTTCGTCTTCCAGCTTGAAAATCGTTTTCAAAGTACTTGTTTTTATGTTTTGAAGATTTAAAATGTTAAAAACTGAAACTATTCACAATGATTTTTATAGAAATAAGTTTTAAGAAGCTTTATACGATTCAGAGGTCTACACAATAAAATGTAAACTAAACATTTTTGTGAAGCCAAGTAGCGTTAATAATCATCTAGTGCCTTGAAAATAAAACACAATAATATAATTGTTTATGGACAAAGGTTGTTAATGAGTCTAGTGGGTTGTGAAAATTATCAAAGTGTCTCCAGCACCAAAACCATATTTTAATTTTTCAAAAAACTGCCATTTTCCTGCTGGAAACGGAAACGTCAAATAAAATATTCCTAATTGCATTTGTAATTAATTCCTAGAAAACCCAATAATTAAATATAAAATTCTACAAGAAAATAACTTGAAACACTTATTAAAAAATGCCTTTTTTATCCAGGCAATAATAAACGTATGTGGCGCTACTGATAATGCATTACCAGACTGATAAAAGATATTAACAAACCCCAAAATAGCTATGGAGTGTTTTTAATTATTAGACAACTAAAAAACAGCCGTTCAGTGACCTTTAATGGGCCCTAAAAGTACACACGAAACATTTAGGTATTTGGACTCCAAATATTAGTTTTATCAATGGATTCAAAAGACAGAACATTACACGAAATATTTATACTATTAACCTGTTTTTTTCGTAAGAATTTGTATAGAATAATTTATAGTTATTAATTTTTGATACATTTGACGAATCATCATTAAAGCTTTCCATTTCTGATTTTTTTGGAAAATGTATGTTAATTATTTTTAATTATTTTTATATAGACTTGTCTCTATTTTCAATAAGGCATTGCCTTTAATTAAAATTAAGCCCAAACGTCACAAATCCTGGACTACCAAAGGTATACGCATATTAGCCAAGAATACGTGTTCACTTGTACATCCAGAAATTTACTACCAACGTCATTGTTATTGAATATATTACCAAGTATAGAAAAATCTATCTAAAACTTATCAAAACTTATAAAAAGCATAATATTAAAATCGTCTAGGAAGCTCTAAAAGTGTTGCAAAAGAAACTTGGTCCATAATAAACGATCTTCAAAATTAAACAAACACAGTTTAAACATTTTCTCTTCCTGAAATCCTGAAAATCTAAATAAATACTTCATTAATGTGAGTGAGCCAACTATTTTGGCAAAACAAGATTCCATTTGGTATCTCCCCAATTCAAAAAAGGTCTCGAATTCATTTTTTATAAGACCAGTTGACTCCATTTAATAATACAAGGCAAGGTAGACGGAAGAAGAGGGCCAGGTCGAAGAAGAACGTCATGGCTTAGAAACCTGAGAGATTGGTTTAACAGATCCTCTGCATCTCTTTTCCGAGCTGCCGTCAACAAAATTACTATAGCTAATTTGATAGCCAACGCTCGATAATCGAGCTCGGCATATGAAGAAGAAGAAGACCAGTTGATAAATTTGAACTGATCCAAACAATCAAGAGTATCAAAAGCCAATCTTTCTGTAGTATTGGTGGAATATCCATAAAAATTTTCTCATATCTTTCAAAAAGCTGTGTGTTGGAAGCCTGGTCTAATTAATGATTCCTAAAAAGTACAACTGGAAGCAAGTGGCGGCAGCGGTGATTTGGGGGAGGCCTATGTCCAAAGTTGGATTACTTAAGGCTGAAGAAGAAAAAGGTATATTTCCAGGGTGCCTTTAACGGCAAAGACAGCCATTATTATTCTTCTTCATAAGGTGGTGAAAAATCAAATACTTGTAACTATATACCTATTGCCTTACTACCTACCGGTATCATCCAAAATTACTGAGAGACTTGTAAAAGCTCAACATGTCCTTTCTCGTTGAATACGTTTTATCACAAAATTAGTTCGGCTTTTTATCTAATAAATGTGTAGCGTTTTAAATTTGGTGGAATATTTTCGTTTTTCTGTTTGCAAATGAATTTTAAAACGATCAATATATTATGGCATTTTAAATTGAGATTCTAAATATCAAGTTTTGGTATTCAGCTGTTTTTGTCTTTCGTCGTTAAAACGCAATAAACTGGAATATTGAAAAGTTGTTTCGAGTCCCCTAATATAATATTGCAAGTCAGGTATACGGTTTTTCTAAGACCTATTAACTGAGAATATTTTTTTTGTCTTTGTTTACATTAATATTCACCTATTCTCTGTATGTATTGTGAGGTAAAAAATTTCCAGTTAACCAATTTAAAAGTAAATAATCAAGAAGTTTTTTTGTTGGTTCGTTGCTAAGAACGAGGTCAAAAAAGGGTAGATTGTTTGTTTTTAGTTTGTAGGCAAAAACTAGCTGTGAGATGTAAAGGGAAATTTATTTTGCGTTGAAATTTGTTAAATGTAAGGCATAGAGGAGTCGACATTTAAGCCCCAAGCAGAGCAGACGTGCTACAATGGAGTGAAGCAAGAGATGCCAGAGTAGAAAGATTTTTTTTTGTGTTATGTCTTAAGACCGGTTAAGGTGATAATACTCTCTGCAATATGGCAGTTTGAAACATAGTAATCACCATAAGATTTGTGAACTGGCACTGAAGAAATTTGGAAAATTATTATATAGGATGTCCCCGTTGTCAGCTTGCTTCCTCCACAGAAAATAATTCCACATCTCTTGATTGTTCGTCCCTGAGTATGGAAATGGTTTGCTTTGTCCCTGTTGGAGAATATGTCCAGATAGAGTCCTATAGATGTTAACAAGTTTTTTTTTGAAAGTTAAGTGCTAAACAGTGAAATCAAGGTAACATTTTTTAACATATTAATTTTAAAGTAAAGACAGACATTATTTTTGATAATTATTAATAATTGCTTTCGTTAAAATTTAAAAAGATTTTGTAATAAATAATAAATTGTAAATTTTATGGTTTAATTTAGCTGTCATTTTAATTGTTTTTTTTTAATTTAATGCTAACATATGACAGCTAGCTTCATTTGTTTCGATATTTATTTGTTTTGTTTGTTAAAAAAAAAAAGGTTAATCTCTGTGCGGTAACATTTGCAAGTTTTTGTAGTATCTCCAACCCCTTTGTAAACGGAGTTTGTAAACGAACACATGAAGTTTTTTTTATTCTGTATTTGGCAACTATTTATATAGTATATTTTTTATGCCACTTATATGTTTGATAACTGTTTGTTTGAGACAGAAATAAATGTTTATTCCATTTCTCTGAACTACTTTGTTTGCTTTATTTTAGAATAATCTCCTAACCCTTTTATGTGTTTTTATTTTAGGGATATTTTTCCTAAATCCGGCAAGTTTAGGATTCTTCGAAGCGGCGTCCTTTCTTTTCAAATAGCTAGAAGTTCTTTTTCTTGTTGTCCCTATTTGCCAAGTGTCCAGGAGATTGGTGTAAGAACCCCTTTATTTCATTTATTGTGTAGATACCCCAATCCGACCCATTTATTTCAACTTATCCACGACCCAAGCTCTGCAACAACCCCCTGAGTGCCGTTCGCATAGGTTCTGCCATAGTTTCTGTCCCCAATTTTCTACCCCATATTCTTACCCTGAGGTAGGCAAAATAATTTCGTTACAAATGTACCAGTAATGCTATGTTTTCTATACTACATGAGGTTTACCAAGCACTGAACAATGACACAATGACACTGTGACTAAGCTTTTGATTATGTAAACCATGACATTTTGGTAAAAAATCTAAATTTCTACTGAATTTGAGGTATTTCTTTAAATTGCTTCCAATCTTACTTGGGGAATAGGAAATAACTGGTTAGAGCAAATGATACTGACTCTAGTCACAAAAGCATTGTATGTGCAGTACCACAAGGCTCAGTATTGGGTCCTCTACTTTTCATTAACTTTATAAACGATATCACGAATTTAAAAATCGATGTAAACATTTTTCTTTTTGCTGATGATACCAGTATCATTTGGAGAAACTCTAATATTGCAAATTTTCCATGTACTTAAAATAAAAACCTGGTCCGGCTCTAATTTATCTATAAGTCTTCTTAGTCACCTATACAAACTCCTTACAAGAATAGTAACGAATCGTCTTGACAAAAAAAAAATGGTTTCTACCAGCCAATAGAGCAAGCGGAATTTCGTACCGGATTTGGAAAAAATGATCACCTATAGAGCATTAAAACGATAATAGAAAAGACTATCAAATACAATCAACCACTCGTTCTGGCTTTTGTAGATTTCCATAAAGCCTTGACACGGTAGAATTTGACAAAATCCTGGAAGCACTACAAGCATGCCGCATTGATTACCGATATACAAGGTTAATTTACAATACATACAAGAACGCAACTATATCGGTGAAACTACATAAAAACACGGACCATATGCCAATCGATAGAGGAGTCCGACAGGGTGATACCTTATCGCCTAAACTGTTTACCGCAGTACTAGAATATGCTTGTAAAAAACTTAACTGGAAAGCGAAAGACCTGAACATTGACGGTAGAAGATTAACATATTTGAAATTCGCAGACGACATGGTTTTGTTCTCGGAAAACCTCAAGGAGATATGTACAATGCTATATGAACTGCAGTTAGTGTGTGCCAGTGTGGGTCTTAAAATACACATCTTCAAAACAAAATTCATGACAAACCTACTACCTAGCGGTAATACCAATATTGTAGACAACGAAGTAGAGCTGCTGGAAAAATACATATACCTTGGATACGAAATAAAGATCACAACAGACAACCAAAAATGCGAACAACGAAGAAGAATGAACCTAGCATGGGCAGCCTATGAAAAACTCAAAGACATCTTAAAAAGCGATATGCCAATTTCTTTAAAACGTAAAACATTTGACCAATGTGTGTTATCTGTGAAGACCTATGGTGCCGAAACTTTGACATTGACAGCTACAACTTCTAAAACGCTGTAAATAGCTCGTAGGAAAATGGAAATGAAGACTTAAGACGAAGATCAGGCGTTACCGATGTAATTTCCCATGAAATTGTACACTTTTCATCGACAATAAAGCATATTTCTATTCTATTAATATATTTTTTGTATTTCTACGATTATTCTTGTGTATTTAGTAATGATTAGACAGTCTCTGAAAATCATAAAATATTTACTTTTTTTTATATCTTTTTGACCTCTTGTCACTTAAATCAAACACAAATGGCACTAAACTTTAATTATATTTAAAGATCTCATAACATAAACATTTTATAATAGCGTGTCTTCTTAATTCTCCTAATCTCATACCTTCTAATAATTGAATCCATTGTCAGGTGTCAATCATACGAAAACGAACAACTAACTTAACAACAAATGACTTATATGCTGAAACTATTGAGGCCGTGTCGTTGGCGCTGTAATTTGAAATTTGATCACAATCTTCACAAAAATAATTGGGTATCTGATACCCATGTGAGCGGTTTATGTTAAAAAAATAGGCATGAACTCCAGGGTTAATCAAATGATGTATGTGTCCAATTTGTGTCACTATCTGTGCTTTGTTAGATCTGACTATATCTGCTCCATTCATTGTATCGCTTATTTTTTGGTCCATTATTCTTCTAAGGTCCCAATTTTCTTTCTTGTTGAATTCGTAATACCTTACGAAAACCTCCTCTTAAATATTAATTAATCTTTTTTCATCTTTACTTGTGAGACACTGTGTATGAATTGTGGTATACTTTCCCCTTACATATTTTTGGTTTTATAGTTTGCTTAGGTTTCTGTTTTTCAGTACTATTTTTTTGCCTACTAGTATACGTTGTGTTTTATCCTAGTTCCTCTCACTTTTTCCATTTACTTCTCTATGCTGGATTTCTCAAATTTACAATTGTCTATTTTAATTCTCTCTGTTATTTTGTACGGTTTTCATAACATATTATAGTGTATTTTTATGTATGAGAGAGTAATAAAACAATAAATTATGTATGCAAATCCCTAAACTGTTGATACGGGCGACTCGATGAAAAACAGATATTTGTCAACAAGTTTACAGAAGTATATAGGAAAACAATTTTAAATTGAGTATGACCACCAGGTATAAAGGTTGGAGCAGAATAGAATACAATAGTTGTGAGGGTTACTAATCCCTAAATAAGGTTGCCAGTGTCGGAGTGATGGAGGTACTAATGAATGAATACTAATGAATTTGCAAGAAATGTAAGATGTTTATTTTATTGGTTATATATAACCAATAAAAGTTTAATAAGTACCTACCTATTTGCAAAATAAAGTTTAATTCTTTAGATAAAATAAAACGTTTAATTTTATCTGAAATGAGTGCATTCCACGAAGTAAGGGTTTCAACAATCAAACATTTAATTCTTTAATTCCAGGAATCTACGACAGTAATTGACTAGATAATTACCTTCTAAACTTATTCCACAGAAAATGTGATAGTGGGTTTTTCCATTTTGTATATAGGAAGGTCCAAGTGGCGTATTCAAAATTCTTAACAGTTCACTAAAAGTAGGTACTTCAGTTGCAAGGTGCAGTTTATTGTGTATACTAGTGTTATGGAAAATTTGGAAGTGCCGTGTAAACGCCGAAAAATTGGTCCTCTAACAGTTAATGAAAAAACATTAATATTTAATTGTTTTAAATCATTTACAGACAAACGTTTATGTGAAAGTGTTGATGAGACCGTTGAGTTAGTTAGCAGTACACTTGGTGTTGGGAAATCTACGATTTACAGAGTTATTAAAGAAGAGAAATGTGGTAGTTTTCAAATGCCACGTAATGCTCCAGGGAAACCAAAATTTCAAATAGAATATCATTTTAAAGAAGGACTTCGACGGAAAGTGCATGAATTCTTCTTTAGACAAGAATTTCCAACATTGGATAAAGTTCTTGTCTCAGTTCGAGATGATAAGGATTACCCAGAAATGAGTCGAAGTACGTGATGGAAACTTTTAAAAGAAATAGGCTTCCGCTGGAAAAAGAATCCCAGAAAGTCTATTTTATTAGAAAGAAGCGATATTGTCATATGGAGAAGACATTTTCTAAGAACCATAAAGGAAATGAGAAACCAAAAAAGAAAAATATTTTATCTTGATGAAACATGGATCAACGAGGGTCATACACCAAATAAATTTTGGCAGGATGAAACTGTTACAAGTCAAAGGCACGCTTTTGTAAATAACTTATCTACTGGTTTAAACCCACCATCAGGAAAGGGACGCAGGCTGATGATAGTACACATTGGCAGTTCAGACGGTTTTGTTGAAGGTGGTTTATTAACTTTTGAATCAACTCGTACCGGTGACTACCATGAAGACATGAACGCTGATGTCTTTCAAGAATGGTTCGAACAAATGATAGATCTTCTTCCTAAGAACTGTGTAATAGTAATGGATAATGCAAGTTATCACTCCAGACTTATAGAAGAACTGCCCACAACCAAGTGGTTAAAAAAAGACTTGCAGAATTGGCTGAGTTCAAAAAATATTACGTACCATCCCGGATCTATAAGAAAGGAACTTTATTCGTTGTGTGCCCTTCATAAAGAAAAATTTAAAAAATACGAAATTGATGAAATTGCCAAAAATCGTGGAATGACATTACTTAGATCCCCACCATATCATTGTGAATTAAACCCGATTGAACTGGTATGGGCACAGATAAAGAGTGAAGTTTCAAGAAAAAATACCACTTTTAAAATTCATGATGTTAAACAGTTGTTTTTGGAGGCCGTAAATAATGTAAAACCTGAAAACTGGGAAAAGGCAGTAAATCACACTATTAAAGAAGAGGAAAAATTGTGGAAGCTGGACAATATTACTGATAAAATGATCGAGCCAGTTATTATAAATCTTGGTTCTGAAAGTTCATCTTCTGAATCTGATTTGGATTTGTAACAAGTAGCTGTAAGTTTTATATTAATATTTTTATTCTTCTATTTAACATACCTTAGACGGTTTTAAAAACTCTTTTTCTCTTTTGTAATTTTTAAAAATTAAAAAAAAATGTGAATTTTTTAAAACCCTTTTTAATGTAGGCCAGTCAGTTCTAATATAGTGTGTGATAAAAGAGGTCACTTTTGTTTACATACACATAACACTCTATAACACTGAAATAATTCATTTATTTTTTACAATTATTCAAAGTAATTTTTCAATTAATCTTGAGCACGCCCATGGAGTGGTCGGAGCTACCAGTTAAAATTATGCTAATTACTCTCTCGTTCATAAAAATAAACTATAAGTAGTTCGTTTTCCTTTGATCGATTTCTACTTCTTCTTTTATTGTTTCTGTTAAGACTTTTTCCACGATTTCTTAGCTTTTTCCTTGAGCAGCATATGTTAAATCCTGAGACTTTAGTTCCTTTGAGAGCGCTCTCCTTCCTTCGATTGTCATTGTCGTCCCTTCTGCTGTAATTCTTGCTCGATATTCTTTCACTGACATCATTCTCTTTTTTCAAATATACCTATGCGGGATCGGCTTCCCTAATTACAACGCCTCTTCGATTCCGTACAAGAATGGACTATACTGAACAACTCTGAACTATACAAAATATACCACGATCCAGATATTGTAACATTGATTAAAATAGGACGGCTGCGTTTGATGGGACGTGTGTTAAGAATTGAAGAAGACGAAATACCAAACAAAATAATCAAACAAGTGCCAGAAGGAAAAAGAAAAAAAGGGACACCGAAGTTGAGATAGATAGGACAAATAGAAAATTATATAACAACCTTAAAAATAAGAAAAAGAGAAAAAAGGCAAAAGTTAATTTCATGCAATCGAATTAATTATCCTCCAATAAAGTCGTCCCCGGAACGCACCTCAAAATATTGACAATATCATTTTCAAGTCATTCACTTTAAAATTTATTAAAATTTACAGAGTACTAAACGTGTATTACATAAATACTTAATATTTAGATTGAATTTACCTTTAGTTGTAATGAACATTTTGTGATATTTCTCTATCCACGAAAATTTAGCTGAAAATTCATTAAAAAATACGTCGTAAACAACACCACTTCACTATTACTCCATTCTCCGGAATTTACGGAAACTTGACAACCCTGCAATTATTCTCAACGTTCCAGAAAATAGTTATCCTTCAGCCGAACAGCGTAAGTAGGCGAAAAAAATGCAATCAATTTTCTAAATGAATGAACCGAACCGTACGTAGACAAAACCAAAGATAGACTGTGACGTGGCAAATGCGTTTGAGAATGAAGTGGAACAGAAACTCGACACAAAGCCGTGGGCGTGGGGTAAAGCGCTCGGGCCGGGGGTTTCTAGGAGGGTTTGAATAATAGATTGTTATATCATGCGAAGTAGATTAATTATTTGATCGGTGTCGATTTCGATTATTATTTGTAAAATGTATAAAATGTATTTTTGTGTATATTTATGTCCACAGTGAATATGAGGTTCAGAATGTGCACTATACTTCGATCAATGTATGGAAATTTAGTATGGAGTATACACTGTTGCCGAAATACTTCATTGACGTTTATAATGTGATGATCTGTCATGTTCAAACGAGAAAAAATTAGTAAAAACGTCCTTATGATTACGATATACACTAGTGGCCAAAATTCTAGAAACTTTACAAAAATTTTAGTTTTGTTATCAGCATTCCCTTTTTTTTGACGACTTTTGTTATTTATATGTTTATCTATAATTTTATTGATTAAAAATAAATAAAACAACAGCCGTTAGCTATTAGTAGATATATTTAAAAAAATGGTACAATGGTTATTATCAAGAAAATTAGTATTTGTTGGGATAACCTTTGTTTTTTAGGACAGACTCGATTCTGCAAGGCATGGAGTTCACGAGACGAACGAAATCTTCTGGTGTAATAACTCCAAACCAGTTTTGAATAATGGCTTCCATCAGTTCTCTCTTGTTACTTGGGTTTCGGCGTGATACTAACACTTTCAGGCTTGACCATACATTTTCTTGTGGATTTAGATCAGGACTATTTCCAGGCTAAGGCAGGACAGTAACGTCATGATTTCTCAACCATTCCATGAAAGTCTTAGCCGTATGACAAGGCACTCCAGCTGGAAGATGCATTGTTGGGCATCGCCTCCAAACACATCTCTGATAGTCGGCAGCAGTTCGGCGGCTTGCAGTATCTCTTCTTGATATTTTTTTTGCATTAATATTGCCCTCTATTACTGCTAAACATCCAACCTAAACGTCCAACTCCATTAGTGGTCATACAAGCCCATACCATGAAACTCACAGGATGCACCATACTCTTCATAGTGACCTTATTACACTGGGGCCAAAGATCTTTCCCCGGTCGGCGACGAACAAACTTCACTCCGTCACTTCCCAAACATCGAGATTCTGGTTTCATCTCCCAAATTACCTCACTCCACTGTTGTTTTGTCCACCCTCTGTGTGCCAAAGTCTAATCAATGCGTTTTTGCTTCTGTTTTTTGTTCAGGAATGGCTTCTTTCTAAGGGTTCGTGCTCTCAGTCCATCTTCACACAATTTTCTACTGATAGTGCGGTCCGATATTTGTAAGCCAGTTGATTTGATAATAGCAATAATTTCTTCTAATTATTTTTTAAGCGAAGCATCCATATTGGCGTTGTATTACAAAATACTGAGGCATGCGTCACGGAAATAGAGCGACAGAATGACGTCGTCATGGATGACGGAACTCGCGTCAAAAGATGGCATTTTGTCATCCATTGTTGTATTTTAGAGTTAAACATGATAAAAAGATACTAACAGCGCAACCGGTGTAAATAAGAAGACGAGGTAGACTAAAGCTGAGGTGTTTAGACGGAGTAATACAGGATGATGAGAAGATTGGTGTTACCAACTGGAAAATCCTAACAAGCAACAGAGCAGAATGGCGAAGAAAGATTGAGAATTGGCCCTTAAAGACCTGTAGCATAATGATGATGGTGATGATAATGGTAGAAACAAAAACTGGGTAATAAACAATGGTGATGATAATGGTATTACTTAGAAGAAGTTACAGAGTAGCAACAAGATTGTATCGCATTAAACATGAACAGATAAAAAGAAGAATGAGATTGGAACCATATATTAAACTACACAAAAAAAATGAAAAAGACAGCAAAGATTTGATTTCGACTTAATAAGTCTCATC
>NC_092808.1:5920991-6083491 GCF_040954645.1 Diabrotica undecimpunctata | reverse complement strand
TATTATTAATAGGTGAATTATTATGAATAGTGAATATGCATGCAGCACAGGCACTATCTACTTACTCCAGTATTAAAGCAAGGTATTTGTTGATAATAGGCTAAACAAAAAAATAGGTTATTTGATAGAGATATATTTTTAGCTAATGATCAACAAAATAGATATAATAGTGCACACATGTAAGAAATGTTACCAAAAGGCTATTTAGAACCTGGAAAATATGGTTTCCCTGTCTGCAATGAGGCCTACAAATGAAATTAAATACATATCTTGCAATAATAAGTGCTACAGTAGTACTCTGCAATATATCTTTACAGGAAAATATTGATAGTGATGATGATTTTCTAGAAAATACTGATGTGCCAGTAAATAGAAATGTTAATGATGTGGAACAAGGTTTAAATTTTAGGAGACTTTTATTCAACAATGTTATGCATGAGAATGTGAATATATTATTGAATACTTATATTATGTTAAATGTAATTCTTTTTTATTTTATTTGTCAAAATGTATTTTTTATATGTAATTTAAAATAAATGAGAGTTATACTATACTCAAGTATATCTTTTAAGCAAGTATATCTTTATTGATTTCAAGTTGTCTCCCTCCTTTTAAATAAGTGTTTATTCCTTACATAAAACCTTTCCTTATCAAATTTAAAATTAATTACACATTTAAAATATTAATATTCTTTATTTAAAAATATATTTATAAACCTTCACGATAAGTAAATTTGAAAGTAACAATTTATAAAACTAAAAAATCGAATATCATGCTTGTTAAATATAAAATAATATAATAATCGCTTTACAACCACCATAGTATACATTAAATAAAATGACCAAAAAATATACACACAACTAGTATTTACATTTAGAATTTTTAACAGTTTTCAATATAATACATACATTAAGTACAAAATAAGAATAGTTATATATAAATGATTGTTTTAAAAATCCATAACTATGGATTACTATTAACCTTTGGAATAATTCAAACCTTTTTTTGGCAAATGTTTTTTATTTGCTATTATAATAGCCATTACTTCATTGGTACCTAGTAGTGTTTATTATTATTACATATTGCCATAAGTACATTTAAGATTACTTACCATTTGAAGAACATTGACATTCTCTAGGAACAACAGGTGTCATATTACAAGTATTACTTGAAATTATTATTAAATGTACAGGTAAGATTTATCAAAATTATCATACATAACAACTCTTTATTTTGAACTGGAAAAGCAATGGAGGAAGTCAGATACTTCTGATGTTACTGTAATTACACTAACATGTCCTCCTAGCTGGTGGGCATCCTTTTGTCCTGCAATTATACTAAGTGTGAGTATATAGTAAATTTACCTCTTCCAAATACTGTGCTGTCCCAGGGACAGTCGATGCTTACATATCTATATGTCGGGAACAGCAACTTTCACAAACTCCAGCACTACATCAGGCTTTGGTTTTTTCAAAGGGTCATCACCTGTAGCCAGCATGCTGTTGTTTCTCTGCATTTTCTACGACAAAAACTTTGCTTAAATAATTAAAAGTATTTTACCTCTGTTTCAATTTGTTTTACATTTTTCGTAGCTGTTCTGAAGTCCTTAATATATCTGCCTCAGGCTGGCAGTTATATAATAGGCTGTATTTGTACTCACAACCCTTATTTTTTCATTAAGGAAGCACCGTCGATCCTTTTATTCTCTACAGTATTATTTTCTTTACCAGCTGGATTATAAACACCTTTCCTTTTGTTGAATAAACTGCATATTTAGTACAATTTCCGCTCATCTAAAAATGCACATAACTGAAATTTATTCCCTCGAATGCATATTTTTTATAATATATTACATATCTTAAAATAATTTATTAAAAATTAATTTTTTTTAATACACAACATGCCTCTTCTTCAATAAAGTTAAATTTGGCGCTAAAAATCGTTTAGTGACAATGATAATAATTGACAGAATCTTCTTTTTGTTGGATGTTACCAATCAAATTTACTTAAAATCCCTAATTTTCGTGCTTGAGATCAATCTTGTACGAGAATACCCGAAGTATCGTTTATAGAACACAACAAATACTTGAGCATGACTTTGACGTAAGTTCGACTTGGCGGAGCACGTGCTCAAGCACGAGCTTGAGTACCGACTATAAATACGGGGCTTAGTTGCCATATTCCTAAGAAATGGATTGACCGAGTTTTATTAAATTTTATTTGTAAATTTTTACTCTAAGCATATTTTTTTTTACTAATGATACCAGTCGTCAGTCAATGTACAAATTGATATGCGAATATTGGTACTCTCTGTAGAATCCTTTTAAGCAAATTTTCATTAAGTAGGTTTTGTATTTTTTATATCCTAAAGATCTACATTTGTCCAAACACAATATTTTCAATCCACCTCTGCCATCTTTACTTTTATTTATCAAAGAAAGAGGATCTCCGATATAATTGGATTAAATACTACAGCAAAGATGAAAGAAGGATAATATTAAGAGGGGTTTTCAGTAATTAGAAATTACTTTAAAGTGGATCTTATAATTCAATTTTCTTAAACAAAATAATTCTTGCAAATTAAAATTGTTAAGTAAGGTGGTGCAGAGTTCTAACGAACAGACAAACTCCTTAACCCAGTTTAAATTGATATTTTTGATAATAAGAAACAAAAAATGCTAAATAAAGCTTAAGGATGAGTCTGTATAGCAAAAAAAATTTGTATAGCAAAATTAAATACACGTGAGTAGAATTCATGTTTAAGAATGCCTAGAGCACCAGACAATTCACATGATGATATTTATAAGTTCACACACAGCATTCATGTTTTCTGACACAACAGCCGATGTTGGCGGATTTTTACGAAACTAGTACTAGCACTTCTAAATATAATTCACCTAAAAAATATTAAAAAAAAAGAAAAATACTCAAATCTAGATCGAGAGAGGTATCTATGATAAACAAAAACTAATAAATTAAACAAAGTCAAAGTGAATTAATCAAACCTGCTATCCCACAACACCTCATAGCATCAATCCAACAAAAAATCGAAAAATAGGAAGATCCAATCCGAGGAATGTGACTATTAGCAGCTTGGAGTAACACGGCGCAGCATTCTGCATAAATTGAAAATTCTAATTAAACGAAAATAATCAAATACCTGTCACCTTGTTATGAATACCCAAATCTTGAACACGAAGCGACACCAAACTTGGTCATGTCTTGAAGCATTGACAAATCAATTCAAGGAATTTTCGGAAATCACCTCTATCTACAGGAAAACCAAGACATTACACTCATTATGCATTTATAATAATAAACTATAATATGCATCTACTAATTGAATATCATAATTTTATCTACCAGTTAATAGCACCTGACAAAATCCTCAAGAACTGTATGAAACAATTCACGGCTAACATCACACTCAACCTGACGAAAAATGGTAACTCTTCTTTTTTCCAAACCAACATCAGGTTTCTAGATGTGGAAAGTAACCAACATCATCGTGCTCCCAAAACAAGACAAAACTATTGTCCTGTACAGACCAATTTTACAACTTAATATTCTTAAAAAATATATGAGAGGATCCTAAAGGAAAAACTGGTAAAATTCACAGCAAAAATCAATATCATATCAAAATAATGTCACTCCACGTCAACAGGATTGACGGAAATTATCACCAATATTACACAATAATGAAAAAACATATCGTACTGGTTATCTTTCTTGTCTTCGGCTATTCGGGAAAAGTCTGGAATGATGGACTACCGACGAATCTGCTGAATGTAGGACTGCCCGTCCCCTTTCTCAAACTAATATATTTATGCTAAATATTATTTATGTGAGATTAAACCACAATTTAATTGTAATAAACATTGTATTGTTAACCATATCAAATATTGTCATAGTTATTATCATAAACAACATGGGAACTGTATTATTAGACGCTTCGATCAACTCTCTACTAAGTCCTCTCTTCAATAGATTAACTATTTAAAACATATAATGAAAAAATTGTTTGCATATACATATATAAAGGCATTTAAATGTTTTTTTTATTGTTTATTAATCAATACGTCCTTTATAAGTCCCTAATATGTATGGACAAACAACCAGCCACACCGAATAGTGATTTTATATCTAAGAGATACGCTTGAATTATATTTTTTTGACTTAATACAACAACAAAAACTGAAGTGTCCAAAGTTTAGACAGCTCAAATGTTTTTTCAAGACTAAGGATGGTAATAAATTGACACCGTATGTCCACACGGGTCACTGTCAAGGTTTAATTCGTCAATTTTTTTCCCTCGTTTTTTCATCTCCCTTCTTGACAATTTTCGAGCCTCATTCGCAATTAGCAAAGCCCCAATAAATTCCTGATTTAGGAAAATATCTTCAATTAATACTCGCGATTCTGTATCCATAAATAAACAGTTATTACTGAAAAGTAAAGCAAACTGTTATATATTTCTAACAAGGCCTCGTTATATGCAAATTGGTGCTTTATGTGCTTTATAGACGACATATTTTATCACTTAATCCCCTGAAATTGGAGTATTACTCAAACCAACAGCGTTATACGATAGCTAGAAAATATCGAGATATTAGTTTTTTAATTAGACTAGGGCGGTAAACAATTGGGGCTACGACAAATTTTTAAACATTGATAGGTTAGATTAGATAGGATAATTTGTGTAATATTAACTGATTTTTATTTCAATATCAAGTAATTTATCCATACTTGTCTTTTACATATTTATCTTTAGTGACCAATTTCATTAGTTTTGGGCATAAAACTCGACCTGTTTTTTCCAGTGGTCTCTAGTAATGTCTCTTTAGATAAATCTCATATACCCAGTAGGCCACGAAATCCCTTTTTGCCCCTAAACTAAAAGACTAAATCCGTAAACAAATTTTCGAAACCAAATTCAGATTTATGCTTTAATCTTTGCCTTCTAAGAATTGCAAGGCAAAACAGACGTTGATAAAAATATTATTAGAGACATGGGGAATCTAAAATTGCATTCCACAACATATCTCCTCAACTAAGCAAAAATCCTTAGCGAATTGGTTACTAGTACTCATAAAGAGTAAACCGGAATAAAAAGCAAAAATACAGTTAAGATTTGATTTCACGTACCCATAGTTCGTCTGTATATCCGCTTATACGTATTTCACCCTAAAAGGCGATCGTCAGAGACAGCTCTTCCACAAATTCTAAACGACGAGCTTCATGATTTTTTCATGATTTTGAAGAAGACGTGAAACATTAACTTGTCTAACATTTAATAGCTCATATCTAAGGTGCATCGATGCCAATGAACGATTTCGTGTAGAATAAGAACCAAAAAACGGTCATCAAGTGCGGCTGCGCAACTTGGGCGTCCTTGACCAGGCCTTCGTACAAAATTTCCTGTTTCACGGTACCTTTTTATACCTATCTTTTTGTGCATATCCTTCCTCGTACAAAATTACGATCTGTGCTACTTGGGCTTCATCGCAGTGTCGAATTGGTGACATACTTGTTTTAAACTTAGTTAAATCAAAACAATATTTAATTAAACTTAATAAATTAAACTAAAAATAACCGAATTAGTATGATTTTTCCTATACGTGAAGGTTTTTGATGATAAAATTTACGAATGACACTAAACGCTGAATAAACGTCAAAATAAACGTCAAAATATATCAAACCAGTTAAGTACATCAGCCTACTATATGAATATAATCAGTAATCTAAAATTATTTTGAAATAATAGTGACTACAAAAAAAATTGGGTAATTCCAAAATATTCGATATTGTTCCAAACCATGAGTGTATTATTTTTAAGCCGGTTTCAAAAAAGTAAGTTTGAAAAAGTCTAATTTTAAAAGCACTATCTCTATTTTAAACAACATTTAAGCTCTATCTATTTTAAAGAACATTTTCTGTGTTCCGTTGCCCTAATCCCCAAATATCCCCATATAGTACACTTGTATATTTTGTTGTGACGCAGTAAATACTTTGTGTGGGATAATAAATTGAAATAAATGTCAATTTCGGGAAAGTTTCGAGGAAAATTGGTCATAAAATAAGCGTGAAAATCAAATTTAAAAAGGATGTATGTCCTCAAGAGTAATAGACTTACTTTCGGGTTCATAAATAAATCCCTAGAATAGGCTGGCTGCGAGTTCATATCATTGTTAAGTTAACCTCAAAAGTTCCGAAATTAAATACCATGTGGCTACACTGTTAAAATAGTTCAAATTTGAAAAATGTAACGGCTTTACGTTCGAAGTAATATATATCTGGAAAAGGAAAATATACTAAAAAATTTTATTGTTTTGTAATAAGGACACAACGTGCGGAATTTAAAACGATTTTTATGAAGTAATAATTTTGCCATAGACTAAAACTGATTGTATATTAAATCCATTAAATGGCAGACACCCTGAAATCGCTACAAGAGTTGGTAAATAGAATTAACGATTATTGCATTAGATACGGACTAAAAATAAATAAGAGAAAAACTAAATTTATGATTGTCTCAAAAACGCAACATGGAAATGAAAGATTAATGATAGAGCAAACCCAAATAGAAAAAGTAGAGACATACAAATATCTGGGAACCTGGGTTGATGACAAAAATGACCAAAGCAGAAAAATCAAAGTCCGAATTGAAACTGCAAGGCAAGTATTTGTGAAAATGAAGACAATGCTTACCAACAGAGACCTTCAGTTGCACCTCAGATTGAGGGCTCTAAGATGTTACATATTTTCTATCTTACTATACGGAATGGAAGCTTGGACATTGAAGAAACAACACATAAGAAAAATAGAAGCGTTCGAAATGTGGTGTTACAGAAGAATATTAAAAATTCAGTGGGTTCAAAGGATTACCAATGCTGAGGTACTACGACGTCTAAATAAGGAGTTAGAAATTATGAACAGCATAAAAAGAAGAAAACTAGAGTATTTGGGTCACATGACCAGAGGAGAAAAATATGAGCTGCTGAGAATTATTATGCAAGGAAGGATCCAAGAAAGAAGAAGCATAGGAAGAAGACGCATCTCCTGGCTGAAGAACCTTAGAGAATGGTTTAACTGTAGTTCACTACAACTTTTCAGAGCAGCAGCCAACAAAGTGACCATAGCCGTTATGATATCCAACCTCCGATAGGAGATGGAACTTTAAGAAGAAGATATTAAATCCGGAAACTAATTGTCAAAACCAAATTCAGATTTCTGCTTTATTCTGTACCTTCTAAGAATTGCAAGGCCAAACAGACGTTGATAAAGATGTAATTAGAGACATGGTGAATCTAAAATTGCATTCCACAACATATCTTCTCACTTAATCAAAAATCCTTAGCGAATTGGTTTCTCTAGTACTCATAAAGAGTATACCGAAATAAAAGGAAAGGCAGTTAAGATTTGATTTCACGGACAGTGCGTCTGTATATCCGCTTATACGTATTTTATCCTAAAAGGAATCTTCGGAACGGCTATTTACAAACGCTCTGAACGTGTAAACAATCTTTCCTGGCGTAGTAGAAGCAACACTAAATATACAGACGCACTGTACGTGAAATCAAATAGGATATACAGTCTGCCCCAAACCCTTCTTTCAGTGCGTCACTAATTTTGACGTCATATAGGATTTTAAGAATGTCGAGAATTATTGCATGACATTTTAGTTAAATCTGACAGTTTCAGAATCGTAATCTATTAAATGTAAAAAGATTATTATTTTTTTAATATAAAATAAAAACTTTAACAATTCAAAATTGTTTTTTAATATTAAAGGTAAAATTTTTAATTTACATATTAAAGGTTTCGTCCTGTATATAAATTTTTATTGTGCATTATATTGGAACGGCAGTTTATCATAATTCCTATTCTATACATTCCAAGGAAAGTGCTTAATTAGCTAAGATTTATCATCCCCAATAATTCAAGTTTCATCATGGTTGTTGAAACACGTATATGTCTCACTTTTAAACATTCTACTAAAGAGTGTTTAGTCCAACTTGAATTTGGTATTTTTGGTATGAAGGGTAACATATTGGCCTAAAATTAACAAGAAAAAATTTAAAGACACTAGTGATATTTCAGTAGGTTATGGCAAATTGTATTTTGATACAAACCTTCACTAAACATTCTGTATACGCGAGTTCTAATAACATGTTCATAGTTATTGGTTAAGGAACGCCAGAAACTGGTAATAAAGTTCTCCCAGCCTCTTTTTAAAATTGAAAATAATTTAATAATTTTAATATTAGTCTTTGTTCCTCCTCGGTATATCTCGGCATATTTAAAATATTTTTATGACAATAAATACAAAATTAAATTTTCCCTGTAAAATGTCTGAAAATACTAACCTGGAATGACAGTTATCATTTTATCAGTTGACATGAAAGTACTGTCAACATCGAGACCTTCTGCGTCAAATTAAATTTATGCGCATCATTTATTGGATATGGATATCTATTTAGCGTATTATAAACTCCAACCAATTATACATCCGTAAGTAGAATCCGCTTTAATACACAAATACCCGTAAACGATACATAATTTTCTAAGTTCTATGTAGAATAATCACAGACTTACGTTTTTTTCTGTCACTTCTAGCTTAATGCGTTAGAGAGAATTCGATCAACTATGACGCACTGAAAGAAGGGTTTGGGACGAACTATACGGACGCAGTGTACGTGAAATCAAATCTTAACTGTCTTTCCTTTTATTTCGGTATACTCTTTATGAGTACTAGAAACCAATTCGCTAAGGATTTTTGCTTAAGTGAGGAGATATGTTATGGAATGCAATTTTAGATTCCCCATGTCTCTAATTACATCTTTATCAACGTCTGTTTTGCCTTACAATTCTTAGAAGGCACAGATTGAAGCAGAAATCTGAATTTGGTGTCGACAATTAGTTTCCGGATTTATTATCATTGCTATGCGTCCATATCGAAGCCATTTTAGTGTTGCTTCTACTACAACAGGAAAGATTGTTTTCACGTTCAGAGCGTTTGTAAATAGCCGCTCCGAAGATTCCTTTTAGGATGAAATCGTATAAGTGGATATACAGACGCACTGTACGTGAAATCAAATCTTAACAGTCTTTCCTTTGATTGTTTATTAATTTGTTTATTAATTTGGATACTACATCTTAACAATTATTTGATTTTTGATCGAAAGCTTTAATGATAATTGCATTTAATAATGAAAACTGGCAAAATATTCAACTATATCGATTTAGGAGTATTTTTGGCTGTGTAGAAACTGTTTTAAAATATAGAATTTACTAATGTTTATATTTTGAGAACGATTTCCGAAGTGGAAATTGAAACGTCAATAAACTTACTTAAACCTTTAATTGTGGCTTATTCCCATTTAAATAGTAATTACATTTTAAAAAGTTTTGGAAGTTTGTCTAAAACCTAATATTCCATTTTTCTTCTTATGTGCAGTCGAAATCATATGAGAATCATAAATGGCAAACAACTTTTTTAAGAGGCCCAAAAAAGCTCAAATCTAGGGGCTGAGGGTGATTTGACGTATGAAGTGGTATTGTGAGGAGCACAATATAATTTTTTTGCAGAAATTATAAACATTCAATAATATCAATGGTTTGAATGATTATCTAATACTACCAAAGCTGGATCGATCTCAGTTGATTTTACATAGTTCTGGAAATGCTTAAGCCATTTCAAGAACAACAAATCGTTTGCCATGCGTTGTCTGAATATGCATAAATACATGCGGTTTGATGATCTCTTTCTAAATGTGGAGATTACAGTTTTCTAGTGTAAATGATCATTAGAGGACGTAGGAACCAGAATCACTAACAGCACATAATATGGTAATTCCCAGATATTGCCAGCTTTCCCTAACATCGTACAGTTTATCACATTTCTTATTGTAC
This sequence comes from Diabrotica undecimpunctata, assembly GCF_040954645.1. Lineage (NCBI taxonomy): Eukaryota > Metazoa > Arthropoda > Insecta > Coleoptera > Chrysomelidae > Diabrotica > Diabrotica undecimpunctata. The sequence goes on along the minus strand of NC_092808.1, from coordinate 6,073,579 downwards.
GATCCATAGTACATATTTGGGGCCTGCGCCCTTTATTATTACCCTTTCTTTCCTTAAGATTTTTATTGTCCTCTTTAGAATTTTTATTATCTTCTACAATAATGAAACGGCAGTCCATTTTTACCCTTTCCTATGTAGCTATGTTTGTTAGGTTTTCTACAAATTTGGAGACAGTAGGAATATCATATATTTCTAATCCTTGATTTTTACTCTTACAAATCCTATTATTCATTTCATTATTTTAACTAACAATTAAAAATCGTTCTCGATGAAATTTTTTTTAGTGTAACCTCGAAAATGTCCGAAATTAAATACGAGGTCACGTGGCTATCATGCACCGACCGAATTACGTCTACTCTCGAAACCTAATGGCCCTATAAATTGCGCCCTTAACAAGGGTTGTTTCCGAGCACAAGGACATTCTTCCTTCATGCTTGCACTCAACCTTTATTAAACTCTGCGCTCGGCTGCTTCCTGGTCAGTTATGGATAACGGTAGGTAAAGGGTTGAGTTACTCTTAAATCTGGACCTGAATAAAAACATTCCTAAAGGATATGTTTAAATTTCTTTGGTTATGCGCAACCAAAGACTAAAGGAATTGCGGAAACGAAAGGAATACGAAAATATCTAAAAGGATATTTGAACAAACGAAGAGTGAGTCTGAGTAAATAACTTATGAAAAGAACCTCTAGAAAATACTCACAATAATTATTGCCGCAAGACAACAATCCGTAAAGTGGCTAACAAACTTAATTTTCCTAAAACTACAGTGTGGAATATAATTAAGTATTATGAGCAAACAAGAAGTATCTTAGATAAAAAAGGTAAAAGTCCGGATCGTCTGAAACTATTTTCTGATAGGAATAGGAGAATGTTAGTAAAAGTTTGCAAAAAAGATCGAAAAAATACTCTAAGAGGACTTACAGCTAAATAAAATCATTAAATTGGATTAAATTTGTCAAGAGAATCCTGTCTCATGTTAATACATAAATCTGGATTAATTCTAGATAACAATGGAGTAATTTTTAATGAAGAATCAAAATCCGATGTACGTGTTGGTGATTAGCGCAAACGAGTTATTCGCACTAATCATAAGGGTTTACACAAGGACTGTTTGAAACGAACCGTAAAATTTCCTAAACGAGTAATGATTTGCGAATGCATGGCAGTTTCAGGGTTAGGATGTTTCGAATTTATTGAGGGTACCCCATATACTGCGACAATATTTCAACAATTACTTCGAAACAGCATTGTGAAATTAAATGTTGGCGACAATTATATTTTTCAGCAGGACAAAGCGGCCTCTCATACAGACAGACCACAAAAATTGGTTTGGAAACCGCAATGTAAACGTCCTTTATAATGAAAACCATTATAGTATTTTAATAAAAAACATTATTAGAAAAAAATTAACTGTCAAACAGTGATATTGCTTTGTGTTAGAAATAAAGGTATTCCCAATATCGTCTTGTAGCTTTTAGCAAGCTCGGATTTTGCAGTTTACTTAAATCGCCACCGATGAGAAGTCTTTTGACTTCATGTTTTCTTATATAGAGGTCGATAAAAGCGTACACTGGTATGATATTTGATAATAATTTCCAAATAGACAGTTCGTTTCTTTTGCCTTATGTGTCGCAAAGTCTTCTGTTGATTGTAAAATCATGAAATGCATATAGAAGAATGGTGAAAACTATCTGAAGAGTGTGGATAATTTCGACAAACCATCAGAAGTGACTGCGATAACTACCGCAGTATCTCGGTTACTACCACAATCAGCAGAATATATGGAAAGATCCTTAAAAGTCGGGTTAATTTGTGATCGGAAGATAGGACATATCTATTTTTCATGGACCTTAATAAGGTATTTGACCGGGTCAAATTAAAAGACGTTATCCACTTACTGTACACAAGAGACATACCTCTAGGAATAATCAAAACAATCAAAAATATCTACCGAAACAACACAATAAAAGTAAAAGTAGAAGAACTAACCGACCCTATTGAAGCTGGCAATGGAATGAAATAATGAAAGACAGGAAAATTCCCTGAGTCCTCTATTGTTCAACCTGATGATGGATGAAATAATAAAAAATTAATATTGTTCTGAAGCTATTTTCTTGTGGCATTTTAAATTAATTAATATTTAAATGGGAATAAGCCACAATTAAAGGTTAAAATACATTTATTGACGTTTCAATTTCCACTTCGGAAATCGTTCTCAAAATACAAACATTAGTAAATTAAACAAATTTTGTTTTTGTTACTTAGTGAAAAATTCTTCTAATAATTTAATTTTATCTGACTCATCTATATTGACAATTCAGACATACATTATACATTTTAAAGTAGACGACTTTAAAATGATATTGCCAATATTGTTGAGTTGCGTTCCTGGGACGACTTTACTTATAAGATAGTTCATTCGATTACATGAAATCAACTTTAACGTGAGAATATCCGTCAGAAAAAATCATAACATGTAATTCGTCTTTACAAAGACAAATACATGCCATGATGACAGTAAAATTCTCCCGTTAGTGATTCCATAGTAAATTATGAGGGAAAAAACCAGGAAAAAACCTCATAATACTATCCCGACATGGTAAGTATTTGATCTTGCATTTAGTTTACCTTCAATAAATACCAAATTCCGATTTTATATGTTTGTTATTTAAAAAATATAAATGATGTATTCTCTATATGTTACTGACTTACCAATACTGGTATTTTCCTTTTAATAACTTCCTCTTTCAATATGGGTAACCAGATCCTACTACATTCTGCCGAGGAATTCGCGACGCAATTGGTCTCATTTAGCATAATTAGAGCCGCTTCTTTGATTTTTCTCTTTTTACCATCAGTTTCTTTTAGGACTATATTTGAATCATTCCATTGAACCCTATGTTCATTATCCGATGCATGTTTACATATTTGAGATCTATCAAATTCTCTATTTTTAATATAGGATTGATGTTCACTTATTCTAACATTTAATGGCCTTGATTAGAATAGAATTAGAACGAGATCCTACAGCATATACAAGGAATAATACGAGGAAAATAACAATACCATACATAAAAGGATTATCGGAAAAGCTTAAAAGGATAGGAAATAAATTCAACATTTCAACAACATTCAAAACAACAAACACGTTGAGATCTATTTTGTCCAAAACCAAACCTAACAATGAACAAGAAAGGACAAAGAATTGCATTTATAAAATACCTTGTGAATGCGATCAGTTTTATTTAGGTGAAACATCAAGGCCATTAAATGTTAGAATAAGTGAACATCAATCCTATATTAAAAATAGAGAATTTGATAGATCTCAAATATGTAAACATGCATGGGATAATGAACATAGGGTTCAATGGAATGATTCAAATATAGTCCTAAAAGAAACTGATGGTAAAAAGAGAAAAATCAAAGAAGCGGCTCTAATTATGCTAAATGAGACCAATTGCGTCGCGAATTCCTCGGCAGAATGTAGTAGGATCTGGTTACCCATATTGAAAGAGGAAGTTATTAAAAGGAAAATACCAGTATTGGTAAGTCAGTAACATATAGAGAATACATCATTTATATTTTTTAAATAACAAACATATAAAATCGGAATTTGGTATTTATTGAAGGTAAACTAAATGCAAGATCAAATACTTACCATGTCGGGATAGTATTATGAGGTTTTTTCCTGGTTTTTTCCCTCATAATTTACTATGGAATCACTAACGGGAGAATTTTACTGTCATCATGGCATGTATTTGTCTTTGTAAAGACGAATTACATGTTATGATTTTTTCTGACGGATATTCTCACGTTAAAGTTGATTTCATGTAATCGAATGAACTATCTTATAAGTAAAGTCGTCCCAGGAACGCAACTCAACAATATTGGCAATATCATTTTAAAGTCGTCTACTTTAAAATGTATAATGTATGTCTGAATTGTCAATATAGATGAGTCAGATAAAATTAAATTATTAGAAGAATTTTTCACTAAGTAACAAAAACAAAATTTGTTTAATTTACTAATGTTTGTATTTTGAGAACGATTTCCGAAGTGGAAATTGAAACGTCAATAAATGTATTTTAACCTTTAATTGTGGCTTATTCCCATTTAAATATTAATTAATAAAAAATTAAGAACTAAAAAAGGATACAAAATGAGAGAAAAACAACTTAAAATATTCTGCTATGCAAACGACGAAATACTACTCTCTCAAAGTAAAGATGATTTACAACGTATGATGCAGAAATTTAATATAACCGCCAGAAAATTTAACATGTTCATTAACTCAAAAAAGACAAAATGCATGGTTACAACAACAAATTTACTAAGATGTAAATTGGAGCTATAAGGTCAGATAATAGAACAAGTGATGGAGTTTAAATATCTAGTCATCACATTATCTAGCTACGGAAGGCACAGAACTGAAGTGGAAGATCAAGTAAATAGAGCAAACAGAGCCGCAGACTGCCTGAATGAAACAATATGGAGAAATAATAATATCGGGAAAGAAACGAAAGGAAGAATTTACAAAACAGTCATCAGACCAATAATGACATACGCGGCATTAATAAGACCCACAGAGAGGACAAAAAGGATGTTAGAAATAGCAGAGACACTATGAGACAAAGCTAGAAGTACAAATATACGACGTAGATGTAAGGTGAAGAACATCAAGAACTGGGTAAGAAATAGAAGAGTAGAATGGATCGATCATATAAGCCGAATGACAACAAATAGAGTAGTAAAGACGGCAAGAGACGGTTCCCCAATAGGAAGACGATCAGTAGGAAGATCACGAAAGCGATGAAACGACAACTTACTGGAGGCACAATGAAAAACAGACAGAGTCATGTCTATATAAAAAGAAGAAGAAGAAGGAGATATGGAAGCCGAAGAACAGCCAAGCTTTAGGACACAGGACAACAGGAAGGTCCACGATAGACCACCTTTTCTGTGTAACCCAAATAGTGGAGAAGATAACAGCGTTTGATCAGGAAGTTCATTTGCTTTATGTGGACTTAAAAAGGCATACGAAAGCGTTCCGTACCAAAAGCTCTGAAAGGTACTTGAAGAAACCGTTATAAATATTACGATAATTAAATCAATTAAAAATCTATATCTCCATACTAAGGCTAAAATAAAAGTTAGCGATGGAATAATGCATGGTATTATAGTTAAAAAAGCGTTAAGGCAATAATCGTACCTGTACCCCACATAGAAGAGGAAATGCTATGGGTATTTTTATGGTACTGAATACACTTTGTTTATGTAGAATCCGCAATAAAAAACGGAGGTTTCTATTTAAATTTCAAAGTTGCCTCTGGCTTTACACTTAGGGGGTTGTTGTAAGGAGTCTCGTGTTTGGTGTCGAAATTCGATAAATTTTTGAAAAATAATAAATATCTGTTTTTTTGGGTTTTCAATAATAGTGAATTTCTCTGGATATTAGACCGTGTTCGTCATTTTACCAGGATATCGGGATACATTGTATTTTTCCAATTATAGCGACATCTATTAACAATTTGAAAAAATGTCCCGAATAAAAGTTAACATAGAAATTCAAATTTGCAATAAAAATGAGGGTTCCCATTTAAGATGCCAAAGTTGCCCCCTGCCTCACCCCAGTACGTAGGTGTGGGAGGTAGTATTTGATGTGGTTCGATAGATTTTTAAAAATTATTGGGAACGTGTTGTTTAGTTTTTTGATCCAATATAAATTTGGCGTAGATGGTTCGCTTCTTTTTACTTCGAGTCTCACAAAGTGCTCCTGGAAAACCAAGAAATGCGCCTAGGGGAAGGGTTTGTTTATTATTCTAATCTACTATAAATAACTTACTAAATTAAGTTATTAAACACGCTGTAATAACTACGGAACCAAGGCTTGGAAGATCTAAAAAACCTATTAAAATTAACCTATTCAAATAAACTAAAAATTAACCGGATACTCAGATTTTTTTGTTTTTTGTTGGTGTTTAGATCAAAACATGTTTAATTAAGCCTTATTAGCGATAACGTTTTTTTTCTCGTTTGAACCTATTTAGATGTTTTGTGGGAACAACAACACATACGTTTTGTTATTAATGTGAAATAGTGGCTTAGTATTAATTTGAGTTGATTATGGTACTGTACCTGATTATAAGTCTCCTGTTTAAAACTTGCATAAAAAATTATGACACATGGATGATGGGTGGAGCATTAATTACATCCCAAATGCTTTAGGAATTTTCCTGTTTGATGCAACACAAAGATTTCGGGAAACAGGACAATACACCAGAGGCCAGGTCAAGGTAGACAAAGAACCACAAGTCAAGTCGAAGATCGCTTTCTTAGGTTACAAGCGTTACCCGATTATACATCAGCATCAGCACCAGTACTTATTCAACGATTAAATGATGTCTATAGAATCTTAAAGTCATCCATAACCGAATATATCACAAACTGGACATAGACGTTAATAATACACAATTTGGTTTCCGCAAAGGCCTAGGAACACGTGAAGCTCTTTTTTCACTTAATATACTAATACAAAAATGCCTGGACGTCAATCAAGATATATACGCATGTTTTATTGACTATAATAAAGCATTCGATAAAGTACGACATAAACATTTAATGAATGTCCTGAAATCAAAGAAGATTGACTACAACGACCTCAGGATCATATCAAATTTATACTATAAACAGCGAGCAAAAGTACGTGTTAACGAACAGCTGTCAGAAGAAATTGAAATTAGATGTGGAGTAAGACAGGGATGCGTATTGTCGCCAATTCTTTTCAACGCCTACTCCGAAGAGGTCCTGAAAAAAGCTCTTGAGGGTGAAACAGCTGGAATAAAGGTAAATGGAGTTCCCATTAACAACATTAGATATGCGGACAACACTGTGATTTTAGTCGAAAACATTGAAGATCTTCAGAGACTGGTGACCAGAATAGCAGAGTATGGAAAAGAGTATGGTCTAACAATGAATGTCAAGAAGACGAAATTTATGAGAATATCGAAAACTCAAAGAAATAACGAGAATCTTCTAATAAACGAAACCAACGTCGAACAAGTGGACAAATATACATACCTGGGAACAATGATTAACTCCACAAATGATTACAATCAGGAGATAAAAATAAGAATAGAAAAGGCTAGAGCAAATTTCAACAAAATGAGAAGAGTTCTATCTACCAGGGATTTAAAACTGGAACTAAGAGTTAGGTTGGCGAGGTGCTATGTTTTTTCGACCTTATTTTATGGAATGGAATCTTAGACCTTGAATGCTACATCAATGAAAAAACTGATATCATTTGAGCTGTGGGTGTACAGAAGAATTCTGAACATATCATGGACAGAACACGTCACAAACAAAGAGGTTCTGAGAAGGATGAACAAAGAAATGGAAATTTTAAATTAAATAAAAACAAAAAAATTGGAATATCTCGGACATATTACACGTGGAGAGAAATACACCTTGCTCCAACTGATCATGCAGGGAAAGATCCAAGGAAAGAGAAGCATAGGGAGGCGTAGAATGTCATGTCTGCGCAACCTGAGAGAGTGGTACGGATGTACATCAAATGAACTTTTCAGAGCAGCCGTCTCAAAAGTTCGAATAGCTATGATGATTGCCGACCTCCGCCGCGGAGATGGCACTTGAAGAAGATAGAAACACAATTTCCATTTATACCGTTTAAAGATGCTTAAATAAATATGGATTAAGGTCCAGAATACCTGTTACGGGACCTTTATTAACAGCATACCGTCGGAGGTAACGTTTACACTTCGCTCGCGAACATCTTAATTGAGTTGTTGACGATTGGAGTGCTGTACTTTTCACGTACAAATCAAGATTTAACAGATACTCATCAGATAGGCGGCGTAGGATATGGAGAAGAGCTGGTGAACGTTATCAGCAATGTTGTTTTACTCCCAGAGTTCAATTTGGTGGAGGTGGTATAATGGTGTGGGCCTAGAGGCTCATATAGAACTTGTTATAATTCAAGGGAGCAATTTAAACGCTCAACGGTATAGTCAGCAATATTTAAAAGATCATGTAGTGCCATTTGCTCCATTTGTTTGAGAAAACTTTCGTCTGATGCAAGATAATGCTCGTCCGCACATCGCAAGAATACCACGGGATTACTTGGATGAAGTTGGGATTAGTTTATTACCATGACCCCCAAGGAGTACAGACTTAAATCCAATAGAGCATGCATGGGATATTCTGGGACGACGTATTCAACGTAATCATGGTGAGTTTGAAATCGTGAATGATTTAGAGCAAGCAGTACGTAACGAATGGGAGCAAATCCCTTAAGCAGACTTTGCTGCCTTAATCCGAAGTATGCCTGATCGAATGAGAGCCGTAATTAGGGCTTGTGAAGGTAAAAGACTCTACTAAATATCGTTTTCCATAAAAAAATGTTTATATTTAAAAAAATAATTTTAGTTTCTTTACAGATTTTCAATTTTTTTGGATTGTTTATTGTTTTTTCTGTGTAACATTCTTGATTTGTAATAAATTTGACTTTTAAATTTTGTTTATTATAAAATACTCAATTGGTAACATCTTAAACTTTTTTAAACGCCAGTTTTTAGAACAAATCTGAGTGTTTGGTTAATTTTGCACTCTATTATAAAGCTTTTATTATTATAATAAAAGAAGATGTTTGTATCTTTTATCAAAACGGAGCAAAATTGATAAATTTTTAATACCCGCTACAACGTTGACGTTGCTAGTTTAGATAAAAACGTTAGCACCACAAAAGAAAACAGCATTCACTGTAAACCCCAATCACCCCTGCAGATACCATAACGAATCACGAGCCATTTCCTTCTCGAAAACGCAGACCTTACAACACCTAACCTTTTCCGGAAGACACTAGTATAAATTTAGTTATTTTTTGTGTTATAAGTTTTCTGGAAACTGGGCCGCCATTTTCGAAGCGTTGCACGTATGTTGCTCCCCTAAATCCCCCGTTCTTTCGGGAAGGCAACGAGAACATTGCTTGTATGTGTGTGAGTGTGTCTGCGGCAGTTGGGGAGTGGAGAAAGGGGTTTAAAAAGGTATAGGATTATTTTATATTTTTATTATAATCGGGTTTTAAATATTGTTTTGGGGCTATTCTATAGTGGTATTTAAGTTTCTTAATTAATATGTATTGAACATTACACAAAATGTTTATACTTGATGTTTGCATCATGAAATCAAAAGCAATTCTTAAGTTTCGTGAACGTAAAAATTAAATTGTTTTTTAAGGTGTAAGAATTTAAACAAAATTGCCAACAACATAGAAAAAAAGGTCATTGCAAAATCTAATATTGATATGTGTAGCGAAACTGAAAAGTCCTTTAATAAAGTGAACCAAATAGCAATTTAAATTAAAAATAAGTCATTAGAAAACAATATAGTGTTTACAAAAACAGACAAAGGTAACACTACTATTGCTAGAGATAAAATAGAATATAATAATAAAACAATAGAATTTTTAAAAAGTCGAATATTATAACAATAAACAAATTTCCGACGCAAAAGTACCAAAAAATTCAAAATCAATATTAAATCCAATAGAACAGAAATACACCTCAGCATCATGAATTCACAGCCTTCTAAATTATACTCTTTTATTAAACTAGACAAACCTGATGACCCAATAAGACCTGCAGTTTTTTTATACAGCTCCGTCATATAAAATTTCAAAAAAAAAAACTGTTAGAGATTATTTTAGAACAAACTAAATGTTCAACTAAATTTACCGTAAAAACACAATAGAATTATTTAACAAAATACAATATTGTCTATTACCCAACAACTTCAGATTAATTTTATTTGACGTAAAAATCTTTTTGATAGTATTCCTCCTACTGAAACTTTTGTTCTAGTAACAAACCTTTAAGACCATAATATTAAAAATCTAATCATTACTTCTGAAATCTTCTATCTTGAAATTCGCATAAATTAAGACTAGTTTAAATTTAACAATGAAATTTATATAAATAATAATGTAAAACTTATCACGGGTTTTTATCCATTTCTATCAAATAGGCACTTAAGCTGATATGATTATTAGATGATAATCTGCAGATTCTGTCACCTCGAAAAAGAAACAGCAGAGCACATTCTATGACAGTGTGAGTCTTGCAAATGGGCGGTTCTTTGCATTAGAAGAAGAAAATCCACCGACAAATAGCTACATGGACGATACATTCCCGAAGCTATTGGACTTTTTTAAAAGGGTCAGTCTAGAGAATGTTGTCTAGGACTAGAGGACCACATGGTAATCTCAACGTAAAAATGTAAAAAGAGCAAAAATTCCTACCAAATATAGGAAATCACAGTCTCCATGAAATATTCAACGATAACATCATTAGGTTAATAAACCACTTCTCTAAATATGGTCATGTTCAGCACATGCTACGAGCAAAAAATCATCCATAAGAGAACATGAAAATCCCCTGACGGGGCCACAGTGAATATGATAGGTCATGTTATAATTGACTTTAGACACCAATCAGCAAATCAAGATATATTAAACGCACGCAGCAGACGAGGGACCAATTCATACTCGGACCACAAATTAGTGGAAATTAAAATCCAGAATTTCAATTATTAAAAAAGAAAAGGGACCAAAAAATGAAAAATACGAAAGAGGAAACTTAAAAAATAACACCAAACATGTAGACTATAAAGAAAATATAAAAGAAAACTAGAAAGCAGAAAAAACACCAGGACATAAACAATGGCAAACGTGTAAAAGCAACATACAAGAAGCTGCTAAACAAACTCTGAGTGTACAAAATAGGTAAAAACAACTGCAATCTAGTCGTTTGATGACGAATGTCGTAGCACAACAGAAATCAAAAATAATGCTTACCGACGATTATAACAATGGACAGACAAATATAAACAGATACATAAACATTGTCAAAAAACGTTGAAAAACGTTTGCGCTGGACAGGACATCATCGTCGAATCGATACAAAAGAATGTTTTACCAAAGAAAATAATTAGGCAGAGGCCAGTCTAGAGAATGTCAAAAGAAAGACTCAATTTTAGATAGATGAAACAAGTATAACAAGTTCTGAAAACTATAAAGATTACCAACTGTAAAAACAAAGCAAGAAACAGATAAGAATGGTAGAACCATAGAACAAGCTAAGCCCCACGAAGGATTGTCGAGCTGATGATGATGTTGATAATTATTCAGTAAACATGAAGGCATAACATCAAGAAGACATTACTAGTAGGTTATTTATGAAATGTCTTTGTTTTTGTGCATAGTAGGGTCTGGTACACCTGCTCACGATTATGTATAATAAAAAAATCAACTCCGATTATTAATGACTATGTAAATTATACTACAATAAAGTAGAATAAAATTAATTAATTAATTTCTTTTTATTATTCCAACTTTCTGAAAAAAAACCAATGACTCATTTTTTTGTTTTAAAAAATTAAAGTCGAACATCCAATTCCGCCTCCAAAACTAATGTCGTCAACCTTTAACACCTCTCACCAAATACGTGTCTTTTTGTCTAAAAAAACTTGCAAGCTGTTTCTTTTCTTTTTATACCTGTTTGCCTTTTGTTCGTCTGGTCTTTTGTTCCCTATTACATCATACAGTCAATTAAATCCATATTTTTCCCGAAAGAGGTGTATAGAAGATGTCAAGAGGAAGAATAAAAAGCAAAAAAGGAGCCCTTCCTTTTTATGACGGCGGTGACTGGGAAATAAGCCTTAGGCCTCACAGAGACGGCCTCAAAAAATATGTTTTTTATCAAGAAAAATTATATTATCAGATGCCACAAAGTCACATCATTTTATAAAAAAATATTGACAGACCAGCTTAAAGATCCTTTAGATCTGCACGTAACTAATAGACTTATTTTGATTACTAAATAATCTATTGGCATGCGTTTAAATAAGTGTTTCCAAAGTCTTTTTGCCCGTAGACCAATTATCGATATTTTTGGTTTTCATAGAGATCCTCATGTCAATTTTTTTGAAATTTGTTCGATGCCCTTAAGACTATTTGACGTTTTATTTATTTATTTTTTTAACAAACAATTTGGAGGGATGCCGGTTTTCAACATCCCTTCAGGGAGAGTCTTGTATGCTAACAGTGTCTCTTTCAGCGGTTTGTACTTGCTGTACAAAACAATAACTTGTTTAGCTAGAACTGTAATTGAAAAAGGACAAGAAATAGAAACTTATAAACTGTGAGTGAATAACTAATCGTAAGGAACCTAATTAGAAAATTACAGTTTACGAACGAAAACACCATAACACTTCACATTACGGGTTCCCGATATATTGCGTAACTTGCGATTGCGAACGTGGAGAAAAACTCTCCGAAACTTGAAAAATAGGTCTAAGCCCTACGACGATCGCTAATTCACTGTCTTCCCCTAGCCCTAGCCACTCCGAAATACTTGTCTATGCATTTTGAAGGATCTACCGGTTTAAGGTCAATATGGGCGGAGATTAACATTCTAAGAAATAAGTCAATGCAGGCAAGGAATTTATTTAGGTAACCGATGCGGCGGAAATATTTTTATTTGTTTTGAGATAGAATTATTTGGTTGGAGATTATTGTTCTCCCACACAATTTGAATTTATATTTTATTGAAAATACACAGAAATATTAATTAATACACAAATAATGCTTGCTGTTACCTAATGAGAAGGATGAACATGGTACTCATACCAATTAGCTTCAAATTGGCAAATCGATCTATTTCTTTTTGTTGTACATAATTGAATATCTTATATTTACGCTTCAAAACATATAATGCATTTATTTAATAATTTGTAATAATGTTAATTGTCTTATCCATCTAATAGCCCAACAGCCCGAGTCCGACCTTGGCCTCCTCCAAACTACTGTTTTTTTTTTCATTCAGTATTTTTAAGAGGTTTTTGGCATCCTCATTTACTTTTTCCTCCCATCTCTTTTTTGGTCTTTTAATAGGCATTTTCCTTTGCATTCTCACGTTTAGTAATTTCCTGGGGATCTTGCTTTATCATGAGGAAGAGGAAAATAATCATAGATATTTGGAGTGCCCATACTAGGGCAAATTATTGACGCAACACTTAATACTAATAAAAAAAAAGCTCCTGGTTATGAGCTGATTACGGGATTAGTCTTATATTAATTGCCACAAAATGCGATCCAATAGATATAGTACAGGGTTCCTGGCGCAACCCCTAAATCGCAACCCCTAAAATCACAACCCCCGGTTGTAAATGCTAAACGGCTTAACGTAGGATGACGTGTGAGGTGTCGTTGGAAAGGAGATGAAAAATGGAGTTGAACGCAGTATGTGCCGTGCGCATTGGTGCATGCCAAATGGGCATTACGTTATATCTTCGTCTCTATTGGTCCGATCATGACGTACGAGGGCTCGTTGGAAAGGGAGGAAGTAACGAATACGTTAACACAAAAAAAAAGATGGCGGCATTGCTATAATGTATCTTCGTTGCTATTGTCCTGATTTTGACGTATAGTGTGTCAAATGAAAGCGGTGGTGGTACACAAAGAAGCCAACTGTATGGCTTCTGTCAACGTTCAATATTAAGTGTCAATTCTTTTTCTTTTCCGTATAGCGCCTAACAGAACGTGACATTCGACGTAGGATGTGACATTTATGTGACAGTCGACACAGAACGTGACATTTGACGTGAAATGACGTGAATGACGTGACATTCGACGCAGGACGTGACATTTATGTGACAGTCGACGCAGGACGTGAAATGTCACGTGAAATGACCTAAATGACGTGACATTCGACACAGGACGTGACACTTATCACTTCAAGAGAAATTTACTGGCTACTTGGAAGAAGATCTGAACTATCACTAAAAATAAATTAGTAATGTATAAAGTAATTCTAAAACCCATCTGAACCTATGACATTCAACTATGGAGGTGTGCAAGCGAATCCAATATTAAAATCCTGCAGAGGTTTCAATCGAAGGTCCTTAGGCAGATTGTTAATGCACCATACTACGTCCCTAATGAAGTCATACATCGTGATCTCTCAGTGAGTGTTGTGCGCGAAGAAATAAAAAAGTGTAGTGATAGGCATTTAAAGCGCTTAGAAATTCACTCAAATTCTAGTGCGGTAAACCTACTGGGCAACAGCAGGGAAGCGACAAGACTTAAGAGACACAAACCCTTGTACTTACCAGATAGAATTTCATAAGTAAATTGTTTAGAACATAAGAAAAAATTTTTTTTTAATATTAATTTTAGTTAAATTTAATAAGGAAGGTACCAGTACTGGCAGGTATTCCTCGCTCGTGTTAATTTCTCTGTTTGAATTATTAAATTTGACTATTGTCCAAATAGGACAGATTGTAAATCTTTACTTGGAAAAAAAAGTTAGGTTCTCTTAATTTCCTCCGTGTTATTAATTATTGGCCCTTCTTATTTTTACACAGGGTAGTCTTAAATTTTTAACAAATTGATATGCCTTGCTTGTTTCGTTTTTCTTGAACTTTCTCTGTGTTTAATATTCGTTGGGTTTCGTACTTTCCCTTTTTGTCTGCATTATTTATCTGTTCTTCGTCTTTTGTTTTCAAATTCTGTTTTATCTCTCTAGTTAGTCGGAGTAATTTTTATGTGCTTCATTTCTTTCCTGAATCTGTTTGCATTCTTCATCGAATTATGTTTTTCTTTTCGTTATGTTTAGTATGATACTGCTTATGGTGTTTCACTAATTTTTTTATTGAGGATTAATTTGTAATATGTAATGAGGTAGATTAATTTGTAATATTCAATATGGGTCCCGACTAACTGGTGTGCTACAGTTACAGCACCTACAATATCGTTTTGCTCTAAAGAAGCTGAGATGAAAAGTATAATACCAACGATGCTATAAACATGTTATCTGAATATTCACCAAAATATTTTTTTTTCTTATTTATACGAGTCCACGCCCGTCTCTGTATCTGTATATATGCCGATATCATTTTATGAAAAAGCTGAAGCGACCTATTTTTCTTATTCGTGCATTTTTGAGGTTATTTGACGAGACAGGAAGGTCTACTGAATGCCGTCATATTGATTAAGGACTGTTTCTCTGCTTCCCGCAATTTTTATATAATTTTGAAAAGCGAGAAAGAAATATTACTACGAATAAATTTGATGTGAGGTAACGGTAATTTATTAAATTGTTTTCTGGTTCATATAAAAGGCGAAGCTTTTGTTATTTTGTTATTTTTTGTGTTTCGTACAAATTTTTGTTTTAAGGCAGAGGCGCAGCTCCTAGATGGGGATTTGTGGTACACATTATTTATAAGGAATGATGTAGAATAATTTATCAAATTTATTATGGAACGGAGAACAACGATATGATACTTTTGAATATTTTATTATCTAAGTTATTAGGATGTTAGTTATAAAACCATAGTAAATATAGAAAACCGCTCAACGACAGTAAACATTTCAATTACAATTTACGAAATCACTGTTTCCACTGAAAACAGATCTTTTTTACTATTTCACTAGACTATTTTTAACTGATAAAACGTCATAGCAACGCCACGTTTCCTACTTACTAATCTTCTTCCTGTCCGTGATTTCTCAGCGTCAAAATTATGACAGATTCGTCACGAAGGTGTCTGGTAATTCTATTGTTGTCAGTTTGACAAACATCATTAAGGCGTAATCAATTTTGGACATATATAAAGAATCCAGACGAAAAATGAAGATTTGGATGCCAGTCAGATGAATATCTCAGAAAATTGTTTTTATAAAATGTCCCATTGAACACGCAAAGGTCCAGAAGCTCTATTTGGACCAAATTTTCGGAGTTCCTACGGGTGAGCAATTTTACGCTTGAAAGATGTACTACCACACCGGAACTAGTAAAAATTCTAGAGGATTATGCCTTTAACATGAAAAAAGGCAATGGCGAAGACTATAAAGAGTCGTCTGTAAAGTCAATGTGGAATACTACATCGAAAATGGTACAAGAAAAATATTTTACGGAGTACGGCATAAAAATCGACCCTTTTACAGATATATCTTTCAAATGTGCCAGATTGGCTAGAGATACCAAGCGAAGGCAGCTAAAGTATTCAAGAAAAAAAAAAACTCAGTTCAAAAGCATTTTCCACCAAAGAACTATCAAAAATCATCAAAAGCTACGACGAGGAAACCCTCGATGGAGCACAAAAAAAGTTTTTTCACCTTTGCTCATTTGAACTTGCTTGGAGAGGCAATGAGGGCGTAAACTGCAAGATTCACTTTTTCCAAAAGGAATTTGATGTTATGTGAGAATTTATGGACCGAATTGAATACAACAGCATTTTTTCCAAAACAAATTAAGGTGGTTCGAAAAGTTTGGCAAGCAGCAACTGGCTGATGGCCTGAAGGCCTTTGATAAAGTGCGGCATGATCACCTAATCAGACTCCTGACAGAAAAGAAAAGAAAAGAAAAGAAAAGAATTTAGATAAACGAGACATCCGACTAATAGCAAATATGTACTACAATCAGAAAGCAGTAGTGAGAGTAGAGAATAATACCACTGAAGAAATCGAAATAAAGCGAGGTGTGAGACAAGGGTGTACACTGTCACCAACCCTGTTTAATCTCTATTCCGAAGACGTAATGAATAGAACACTCTCTGAGCAATCCGTAGGTATTAAAATAAATGGTGTTAGATTAAACAATCTGAGATTTGCCGACGACACCGTTCTGATCGCAGAATTACTTGAAGAGCTACAGACATTGGTGAATAAGATAGCAGACTGCAGCGAAGAATATGGACTATCTTTGAACATAAGGAAAACTATATTTATGGTAATATCGAAATCAACACAAAATGTCCAAAATTTATATTTACACAATGAAATTATCGATCGAGTTAGCAAATACAAATATTTAGGCACTTTTATAAATGAAGACAACGATAGCTCAGCAGAAATCAAAATAAGAATAGAAAAAGCCAGATCCATATTCACTAAAATGAAGAAAGTGTTCTGTGGAAGAGATTTGAGCCTTGAAATGAAACTTCGCCTGATGAGATGTTACGTACTTTCTGTGCTGTTCTACGGAATGGAGTCATGGACGTTGAAAAAGATTGATACCAAAAAATAAGAGGCATTTGAACTGTGGATGTATCGCAGAATCCTGAGAATATCATGGACCGAGAGAGTCACAACTGTCGAGGTCTTGAGAAGAATGAATAAAGAAAAGGAAGTCATATTTACGATCAAAAAACGAAAACTGCAATACTTGGGACACATTACAAGAGGCGAAAGATATGAACTGCTTCGAATAATTATGCAAGTGAAAATAGCAGGAAAAAGGTCCATAGGAAGAAGACGAAACTCCTGGCTAAAGAATCTACGGGAATGGTATAGCTGTAGCAGCAACGAATTGTTTCGGTCAGCAGTTTCGAAAATACGTATAGCCCTGATGATCGCCAACCTTCGGAACGAAGATGGCACTTGAAGAAGAAGAACTGGCTGATAAGAAATTTATCAAACGAAAATTTATGCTCAGTTAGATAATTTTTGAAATTAATGGAAAAAAGGGGACTAAAGATTTTATCAGACTATCAGATTCTTTACCAGTCACTCCAACTAGAAGGATGGTTCAGAAACTGTCCATTGGAATTAACACCGTATTTAAGTAGACAAAAATGTCAGCTAAAAAAATTGGGATAGACACAAAAAACATAAAATAACAAACCATTCTCATTGATCTTCAGCTGTGTCAGCCATGTTCAAGCAAGGTGTTTCTGAACAGCAGTTAATTAAATTACCGAGTCACTCAAATGTAAGCTCTCCAAAACTATATCTGCAGCTGGATTCCAGTCACCACCAGAAGTTGATCGAAAATCTCAGAACAACAAATGAAGCTGGACTGAAGCAAAATTTTCTCTCTTAGGATATTATAATATAAAAATACGAAGATAAAAAAGAATGGAAAATAATTCACGAAAGAAATAAAATGATTGTATTTACAGGCTAGGAATAAGGGATAAAAAGCAATGATTAAATATAAAAAACTGATCATAGCTCAAACCTGACCATAACTGAAAATATGACGACAATCTCCTGCAAAAAGCAGCTTCACCAAACAAATTAGGAAAATTTCAAACATTTCAAAAAGCTAGTAAGACAAAAGTGAGTCCAACATACAGAATGAAAGATTTCGAAACAAAAATGGCAAAGAAAATGGAAATGAAACATGAAAACTGAGTTGTGAATAAAATAGATCATAAAGAATTAAAAAATAAAACAAATGAAAACACAAATAATAATAAAACAAAAATAATAAATAAAATACGGCGCCTGACACTTGAGCAATGCTGACAGAAGTGCATTCTTATGATTTTATGTTCGGTTAATGAAATGTCATGTCTGCTTATTACTCAATTGTTAATATTTTTTTATAATAACACCACACATTTAAGTTCTTTAAAATTAAAAAAATCTTAATTTTCTTAATATTGTTCTGAAGCTATTTTCTTGTGACATCTTAAAGTAATTACTATTTTAATGGGAACAAACCACAATTAAAGTTAAAACAAATTTATTGACGTTTCAATTTTTACTTCGGAAATCGTTAAAAACGAATCAAACTCCATCATTTGTATTAAAAGTAAAAAAAAGTAAATACACGTGAAGATAGCGACGGTTTCAGTGAAGTCAATCCAAAGAAGAGAAAATAAGAATTCAATTTTATAAAAAAGTACAAAATATAAGCTATTACAACTAATTATTGAAAGTCAAATGAAAGGAAAACTTGGTAAAAGTACCAAAAGTATAGAGTGTGGATGCGGTAATTATTATAAGCAACATAAGACAACGCGAAGTTCATGCAAATACGTACCGATATTTCAATAGGACACGAAGGATACATATATGTAGATTCTTCTTATTTGTACAAGACGCAACGTAAGCAGTAACAAGAATGTTCAAACATGTCTATTATCGGACTATATAAGCAGCCAATTGATCGTAAAACCCGAATTAAACTCTTTAAGTATCTTATACAGCACCAGAATGGTCGTTGTTATAGAATACTTTATGTTTTTATCCTATCGCACCGCGCCATTCTTGCCTTCGAGCCATTACCGAGCATCTATACGCAGACAGGAAACTTCTGCTGTGCTGTGCAGCGACGTTCGTTTAAATTTAGATCAAGGATTAAAAATATAGGTATATACTTAATATAACATACATGTATTAATTGCTATAGAATAATACAGCTAGAAGATAATAATATACAGACTTTTAGAAATCAGCAAAGAAAATGTTAAGGTGATCTGTTATGATAAAATGAAAAAGTGAATACTATTATTCAGCATTTACTTTTGCGTCTTATTAAAAAATGATTTTGATATTCTAAAGAGAGCTTTCTAAAGAGAGATACTTTTTCGATATTTAACAGACCAGAGAAGAAACCATCGAGCAAAAAGACAGAAGAGGGAATGTAAAGGAAGTGGGGGCAAAAATATTGTTAGACGGGAAGTGCCATTTTGAGACGCCACATTAAACAAGGAAAGAGAGTCTCGTTCCTTGTTTAAAAAATAAAAATTTAGTTGGGTTATGTTATTGTTTGTCCCAACTGTCGCATGAAAGCTCATTTATATTGAACTTTTTTAACAATTGTGTCACATTTTAGACTATTATCGTTAGTATTTAATTAAAACTTTCTCGTCTAAGACACATTCTGAAAAATAATTTTGGATAGGACCGGTAGTAAGGCAATAGGTCTATAGTTGCAGACATTAGTTTTTTTACCACCCTTTTGAAGAGGAATAATAATGGCTCTCTTTAGGCACTATGGAAATATACGTTTTTCAAAGGAATCGTTAATTAGTGAGACCAGGACTTCCAACACATTATTTGGGAGATTTAAGAAAATTTTTATGGATAGTCCATCAGTACTACAGGGAGATTTGCTTTTAATACTATTGATTGTTTGGATCAGTTCAGATTTATCAACTGGTCTTATAAAGAATGAATTCGAAACCTTTTCTGAATTGGGGAGATAGGAAATAGGATCTTGTTGTGGCAAAATAGTTGATGTTATATTTTTACTCACATTAACGAAGTATTTATTTAAATTTTCAGGGTTTGGAAGAGAAAATGTTTAAACTGTTTTAGTTTTATTTCGAAGATTGTTTATTATAGACCAAGTTTCCCTTGCAATATTTTTAGAGCTTCTCAGACGATTCTCATAGTACATTATTTTACCTGTTTTGATAAGTTTTAGATAGGTTCCTCTGTACTCGGAGATATATTCAGTGACAAAGACGTTGGTAGGAAATTTCTTGATGTACAGTAGTGAAAGCTTATCATTGGCTGATATGCGGATACCTTTGGTAGTCCAGTGTTTGTGATGTTTTGACTTAATTGTAATTAAAGTCCACATCCACAGAGGAAAAGTGGCACCCAGAAGTCAAGCACAAATTTTGGAATTTACGAAAGTTATGAGCGGAAAAAATCCTACCTAAACGTTAGGTTTTCGAGTTTTTTTAGGTTTTTTCGTTTAGGTTTTACTAATTCTTGTAGGAGAATTAACGTTCATTGAAACCATAAGAATATGTTGACCAAGAAAAATTGGGTAGCACAAGCAACATCCTAATTAATATTCAAGTCACCGCATAGAATCTTTCTGCTTTTATTGGGCAGGTAGTCTAACAAATTTAATAGGTACTAAAAAATAGTTGCGTGAAAGAATGAGGTAATCTATAAATGCAAAGAATATACAGATAAAAATTCTTGTTATAAACCAATGAAAACTCAAAAAAGAATTCATTCGACAGAAATTCATATTTTGTTATAGGAGAGAAATCATTATTTGTAAAAACAATTAGGGTGCTACTATGAGCTGAACTTGGATGATCATTCCTAGCAATTGTGGTATATTTTTCTACAAAAAAGGTTCGTTTGACTTCAAGCCAGTGCTCGGTAACTACAACTAGCGGGGGAAATCCTAATTCCTCTAGAAACAAGTTTGTACTACAAACAAACAAATGCAAGTTTGTAGTATTGCTACGACAGTTTCACAAGATTAATTCCATATAGAAAAAGTTTCTTGACGAAAAAGATTTGAAGCTTCAAAGTGATAAAGTCAATGTCAGGCTTGACATATATATATATATATATATATATATATATATATATATATATATATATATATATATATATATATAATTTAGCTCCCCAGGCCTAGAAGGCCTATGGCTTGAGTTACTATTCTTTTCCATTCTTTTCTGTTTGTTGCTTTATTTTTCCAGTTTGGTATTTTAAGTTTTTCTATGTCTTTTTCAACATCCTTCTTCCACCTGGTTTTCGGTCTGCCTTTCTTCCTTTTCCCTCCTATTCCTCCCATTAGCATTCTTTTTGGCAGTCTCGTGTTTTCCATCCTTTGAATGTGTCCCAACCATCTCAGTCTTTGTGACTTTATGATCCCTACGATATTCGGTTCTCCATACATCTCCTCTAATTCCATATTTGGTCTTTTTATCCATATACCATTCCATAATTTACCTCCAAATATTTTCCTGAGGACTTTTCTTTCCCAGACTTGCAGCAAGACCTGCTCGGATTTGTTCATTGTCCATGTTTCACTGGCATATAATACAATAGGTCTTATTACTGTCTTATATATTCTTATCTTAGCCCTTCTAGATATGTTTTTGCTTCTTAATAAATTGTTTAGTGCAAAGATACAACGGTTACCGGCCATAATTCTCGCTTGGATTTCTTCCTTCATATTTGGTCTTCTCGTGAATGTCGCTGCTAAATACTGGAATATTTCTACTTCTTCGAATTTACATGTTTTTTCATCTGTTATTACTGTCAGGTATTGTTCTTGTAGGTAATCTCTTTCTGTCCATTCCATATATTTGGTCTTTTCTTCATTTATGTACATTCCTTTCTTTCTCGCTTTTATTTCTAATCTTTTTATTATTTCTTTTAATTCTTGCTTACTTCTGGCTATCAGTACAATGTCGTCAGCGAATGCTAAGCATTGGTGTTTTCTTTGATATAATATAAGTCCTGACCTGTTGATTCCAGCTTCTCTGATGGTAACTTCGAGGACGATACTGAACAACAGTGATGACAGTGGGTCTCCTTGTCGCACCCCCTCACTGACCTCAAACTTATCTGTTTCTTCGCCATTTAGCCTTTCATTCAGGCTTGACATACTCGACAATTTTCGAAAAAGTATTTTTCACAGTATGGTTATCCAATCCCAAACGTAAGAAGGAGTTTACCCGAAACTTCGATAAAACTGGTAAGGCCCGTTAACCGTTCTGCAGAAAATAAACAATCTAAGTAAACCCAAGGTAGTTCATATCGAAGGATTAGCTTTATACCATGTAACTGATCCATCTGTTGGCTTAGTTATTCACTGTTACACTTCTTTAATATCACTTTTATTGAAAACAACAAGTAATATTACAGTTCTTGATAACAACTCAAACTGAATGACAAATTTATTCAAAAACTAAGTTACTATTACTACCTAAATGTCAACTTTCTGTATATATACATTTTCTGATGGTCCTAACCTTACGAAACGTTTCATGATATTTTAATGGCATCTAAAACATTCTAGATTTTAAATACTTCTTCTTTTTCGTCAAGGGACTTTTCTATATGGAATAAATCCTACGACACCGTCGTAACACTATATTCAAGTTTGTCGATATTCTCATTTGTTATACTTTTGAGTAACTTTCCCAATCGCGCACTTTATCCCTCCCCGGATATTCCCAATCAATTAACCTCAACTCCTTAACAAAACATCAAATAGAGAAAGTTAACGGATCCTCTTACCTTAATAAAATCCTGTTTAATGAGGGCACTTTCCTCATTAAAAAGTTAAATAACTTGAAATTAGTTAATCAATGAAGTTGAATCACAGTTTGGGCCTTAGTTAACCTTTACCGAAGACCGCGAAAGTTTTTTACTTTGAGCGTTCGGGAATTCCGGGCACATCGCAAATTTTCCTCTTCTGAAAGCTGCGAGAAAAGTTAAAGGAAAATTTGTGGAGATGCGAATGTACACATCAAAAAGGGCCGAAATGAAATTAAAAGTGTTGGTCGCTTGTTTTAGTTTTTAGTTTGTAGTAGAGGAAGTGCAAAGTTTGATTTTAGTGTTAAACTTTCATAATCAATTTGATTTTAGTATATAGAATATTACATGTACACATTGGGAAACGAAATGAACAAGAGGTGCTAGAAAATCCTTAGATATTCTGGCAAAAACATAACGTGCGTCAAAAATAAAATAAGACATACTTCAAACGGGAAATGCACCCAATTGACTCCCAAAATCATTACCATTTTAAAATTACAGAAAATTATTATATATATATATATATATATATATATATATATATATATATATATATATATATATATATATATATATATATATAGTATTCACTGCCTTCCCTCGCTCAACCGTTTCTATCTCTCTCTGTTATTCCATTCTCCATCGTTTAGGCCTCTCTTACTCATGGCGTCGTCTACTTCGTTCCTCCAGGATCTTCGGGGTCGTTCTCTTTTCCTCCTTCCTATGGGGCTCCATTCGGTTATTCTCTTTATCCATCTGCTGTCGCTAGTTCTTCTTATATATCCATACCACTTTAGTCTTTTTTGTTCTATATATGTTAGTATGTCTGTTTCTAGAAAATTATTGTGGCACTAAACAACTTTACTTCTAAGCATAATCTATAACAAGTCTATTGGCAAAAGAATTAGGACGTAGTATACATGAGGATACATTCCATATGTAAGTGAAAGATTTTTCCACTTTAATGTACAAGGTATCAGCGGAAACGATATTAACATGGTCGTAATTCAAGAAGCACACAGAGAAAGTTCAATTGAGCCAAAGCGAAAAAATTCTAGACTTTGACCTACCGAGCGCTACCTACGGTAGACCATTCCTTACTTTTTACACCAGTCGCCAGAGATTAAAATTCCACTGAACCTCTAAAACTCATACGAATAAGCTGAATTTTGCAGAGAATATTAATTTTGGAACCCCAAAGAAGATGCAAAAAAGTTTACCATTTTTATTCCAGGGCTTCCCTCTAAAATCCCCCTCGCAGAGGGATAAAACGCAAATAAATCCGCACCGTAGAAAAAAATGTGAAGCTGAGATAATTTTAAACAAAAATGTTTATAAGCATTTTTTGTGTAGAATGAACCGTTCTCTTAGAAACAACGCTTGAAGCCACCATCGATTTTATATGTCAGTTAAGCGCCCGAAATCAATGTTCAATAAAATTTGTATCAGCTCGACGGTAAAAATTCGATATCATTTTCTCGATTTTTAGAGGTCAACTCTCTTACGACTAGATTATTAGTCTTCTATCAAAAACAACATCCAGTAGATAACAGTGAAAATTTTCGATCACAATATTCATAATATCTATTATTTACTGACCTGTTCATGTGCTTAATTCATACAAATATCTAGTTATATACGTAGGAGACTTTAACAGTTACTACGAGATACTTTGACAATGGCAGTAATGAAAGAGAAAATTTAATCTCCATATTTGCTTTGTTACCACTAAAGAACCAACATTACCAAGCGATTTGTTAGACATCCTTACAGCTAATACAACGATGCTTTGATTGGTGTTAAAATCCCAGTCCAAAGATGGTTTCCACGCCGCAGATGGACATTCAGGAAAACTAACTTGATTTGCTTTCTTTGTCTAGTAATATTAACAAATGCTTAGGCTGGATTTCACCAAAAGTAGTAAACGACGGTAAATCGACGGAAGTAATAATGACAGCAGCAAAAATAGCAATTCCTAGTAAGTAAAGAGTATATTCCTCTATAGCCTGAGGAGGGCTAAAAAAATTGTGTGAAAAATTTATCAAAGACAAAAAGCAGGAAATTGCAGACTGTTTCACAGCATTGATCTTGTAAGGAGCAAGAAATGAGTTAAGATAGTTGAAAACTTGCTTTTTTTAAAATTTAATAGATAAGTCTGGAGTCTGTCGCAAAACTTCAAAAGCAACAACCCATCCAGACACCAAACAAACTTAATAACAACAAAATAAGTGGCCTACTACATAGTATTCACCTCAAGAGCTCCCTCAAAACCACTTGCCCAAAAGTGCACTTGTATAAGTAGAGTTAAAAAAATCTTAAAACCCTAAAATTCTACTCCTTAATCTTTGAAGGAATCCTGGAAGACTTGAATGTAATAAAATCGGAAAAGGCCCATGTCTTTGATAGCATTATTACTGAATTTCTCAAAAACTTTGGTAGATTTACGAGACAATGGCTTGTAAAATTGTTCTTAGACATCCTTTAAATTGGTAATGCACCCCATCAACTTCCAAAATCGTTTTATTTTTAAACCATTTTTAAACCACGGACAATTATTGAGACATTAAAAAACTACGTTCCAATTTCACTTCTAGGCATAATCTACAACAAAGGTATTTTGTTGCTGCTGCATATGAATTAATTGCATGTTATCCTATGCAGAAAGATCACTGATGTTGTCCATGTTATACAACAGACATTTCCAAGGTAATATGAACGACAAGACTAGTACCCCAATAAAACTGAATAATAGCGTCCCAAAAAGATTAGTGCTGGCTTCCTTGTTCTTCAGTATTTACATAGTAGACATTAACGATGTCCGAATACAACTGCTCTTTGCTAAGTCATAAGGAACTAGTGGCTACTAAGAAAATTATAACAAACGATCTGTCTACAGCAAGTCATGTTGATTTTAAAGTTCATATAAAGAGAGGAAACTTAAATAAAAATAAACAATAACAGTTTAAATGTACCCACTTACTGATTATAATATTGAATCGCAATAGATGAGGACTTACCTGAAAAAAAAAAGACATTCATTAAAAAACTACATATGACAGAATAGTGTATTGTGCAATCAGTATGAAATATTCTTATTTCTCACAGAATATTCAAGTTTTTAGTAAAAGCCACAGATGAGTACAACAATTCATATAAGTGAACAATAAAAATTTTATACGAATATACACTATACTCCAGTAAGGTTTCCATGTACGCTGATGATACGAAATTGTATTTGAATCTAACTATTAATCAACATGTTCTTCAACACAATATTGATGCAATATTCGAATGGTCCTCAGAATGATTACTTCCGGTAACTTTGAAAAATGCGTTGTTTTACGTATCGGCAAAAATAACACATTACTACCGTACTTTATTAATGGACATCCCTTAAACTCGGTAACCTCCCATAACGATCTTGGAGTAATAAGGAATAGTGACTTAAATTAGTCTGATCACATAGTGTAGGTGTGTAAACGTGCAAACTCGTAATCCGTAAATGTTTTACATGTACTCATATATCCCTAACCTCTGTTAGTATACTTTACTCAATATACGTTAGACCTTCTCTTAAGTTTGCCGAGCCAGTGTGGAATCCAGATCTCATTCTCGATAAAATCTTACTTGAAAATGTTCAACGTAAAACCACAAGACTGGCATACGGTCATATAAGATCTAATTATGAAGATAGACTATCCATGGCTCATCTCACGACATTCGAGCAGCGACGTCTTCGAGGTGACTTAATTATGTCCTTCCGTATTTTTAAACATAATTTTGGGAACCTTAACGCCCTATTCACTTTAAATCAAGACGAAAGATTAAGAGGCCATCGCATCGTTACAAATTAAAGAGGAAACAAACTACTGCAAGGTCCAGGGTGAACTTCTTGCCAAATAGAACATTTAATATCTGGAACAATTTGGATCAAGGCAAGTCATATCAGCAACTAGTGTTAACATCTTTAAAAATAAACGCGCTTTAAAATCGCGCAAATCTTGATAGCACTTTATTTTATTTATAGGATTGTGTCATTTTAGGGTCGCATTATTTATTTATTGTTTCACAATTTTTGTGTGATGTACTTAATTGTAACTTTATAATTATTAGTATTGATTTTATAAGGATATTTTTCTTTGTTTTTGGGTATAATTATAACGGTACAACTGGACACAATGGTACCATGTGGTTATCCTTTAAAGTTGTTTTAGACGACACATATCTCTTAGATACTTATAAATATAGAAACAGTGATTACTCTTCCTCAAAACTGACACATTACATTGAGTATAATTCACTATTTTCAACAAATTTGTCGGCTTCTGGACGCCGACACCCACAGCGTCTTGACTGCTCAACGATTTTTCCCACACCTCACTTAAACTGTAACTATTAACTGCTCAATACTACACATTGAACTGCTACTGTCAGTTTATACCATATTTCTATGACAAAAAAAGGAAAACGAAAAGATTACGAATTTGAAAATAAACTCGGACTCCAATAAAACTTAACACGCCATTAACAGCGGCCGGCCTTACCGAGAGTGATGTAATTCTCTTTCCCACAATACTTTCTCAGCGATCCAAACGGATCTTTATTAGAAACGCAATATTAAGCGGAAAACGATCAAAGAAAAAACCAAAGAATATGCGTCTTTGATATATAAACAAACTGTATAATGTGTTTATATCAACTCGGCCACGCAAAGAGGATTGAAATCATATTTCGGTGTTTTAACTTGTACGAAAGAAAACAGAAATACATGGAAAATATTCTTCGGTGTTTTAATACATATACGGGGGATTTTAATATATAGCAAAGAATTTAAAAATGCTACATAATAGGAGCTCGCTCTTCTGCTCGCATTTGTTATATAATGTTATATAATAATAAGATACGGTTGGTAAAAAATTTATAATGCTTGCTGCAAAGCAGCAGTAAATACAAAAAAAGAGGAAAAAACAAGCCTTTTCTTATTTAATATTTTTTAAACCACTTGGATTCTACTTAGCACCTCTATGATTCGTTCAAAAAATCTTCACAAAAACATATTAAAATAGCCACCCAAATTCCATTTAAATCGATTTAATAGATTTCGGATAATATCTGGATAACTATAAGCTTAAATTAAATTCAGGAAACGGCGTTGGAAAAGACTTGTCAAGACGCTTCTTTTTAAAGAAAAAAAAAAAAAATAATAATTACAAGCAGTGGTAGTGAGATACAACCGGTCAAAGTTGACCGGAAGGCATTTGCGACGAAGTTATAAATAACAGGATGATAGTCTTCAAACCATTAAGTTTTTCTTTCGGATCTCCTTCTCTGTAAAAACTTTTATATTTTCAAGATATTTATAACATATATTTTAATAAAAGAAACCATCGGTATGGCACGTGCGAAATATAAAAAAAATTAGGTTTAGGAAAATTGGATTTCAAAGTTCAAAGTCGGTATACGTAGAAAAAATGTACTTTCTCGGCTTTTAATGAAGCAATTTTCTTCATTTTTTTTATTCCGATGTAATCAATTAGAGACAGACATTATCAAATACAAGGATGCTTTAGTTTTGTCATAAATAAATAAATAAATAATTTATTTACACTCCAGTCGCAACAATTGGACTTCACATAAATATACTCAATGACATTAGAAGTGTTTCACCTAGAAGGAATAAATTCTTGAACTTAATTTTTTGGCAACAGAATGACAACATTTAAAACATGCTATGATAACAATATCAATGTTTTTATATTATCAATGAATTGACTCTAGCTCTATTCACTACAAAAAACTCAGCTGCTGGCCCTGATGACATCCCCTCAATTTTTCTCAAATATTTTCATGAAGAAACCATAAACAAATTGCTTGAGTTGTACAACCTAATCTGGTCCCGACAAGAATTTCCTTCCAAATGGAGGGAATCCATTATATTTCCTATCAAAAAAAGCAGCTCTCTTCCCAACTCTCCAAACTCGTTTAGGCCAATCTCCCTAACATGTACCCTTTGTAAATTATTGGAAAAAATGATCAATAAGCGATTAATCTGGTATCTAGAAAAAAACAATATCCTTAACCCTGCTCAATCAGGTTTTAGACCTAATAGAAGCACCACTGATAATTTAGTGATCCTACAGACAGATATAGCAAATGCTATGGCCTCCAAGCAAGACGTAATTGCAGTAATTTTTGATATAGAAAGTGCTTTCGATACAACATGTAAGTCGGTTATCCTTAAAAAATTGGTAGAAAATGATCTTACGGGCAACATATTTTGCTTTATAAACAACTTTTTAAATAACAGAAATTTCAGAATCACAGTTAACGGAGTATTATCCGACAAATATGTCACTGAAAATGGTGTACCTCAAGGTTCTACTTTGAGTTCTACCCTTTTTCTGCTAGCCATCAATGATATTTGCTCTCATATAAAATCTCCTGTTAAATTTGCCCTATACGCAGACGACCTTATTGTATACTGCCAAGGAAAATCCACAGCTGCAACCTCATCTTTATTACAAAATTCTGTTGAGTCCCTTACTACATGGTCCGAAAAAACTGGCTTCAGGTTCTCTTCCAATAAATCCAAAATAATTAAATTCACCAGGAGATACAACAGCACAGAAATACCCAAAATAACACTAAACGGAGTAAGTTTAGAGTCAATTGATCATTACAAGTTTTTAGGACTAACTGTCGATAACAAACTCACCTGGCGACGGCATATCGATGAAATAAAAGGCATCTGTTTAAGCAGAATGAATTTGTTAAAGACATTGTCCCACCATCAATGGGGTGCCGATGAAAGTGTACTACTCAAAATATATCGAGCTATAATTCGATCCAAATTAGACTATGGTTGTATAGTTTACTTGTCTGCATCCAATAATTTATTACAATCTTTAAACTCTGTTCACAACACTGCTCTCCGAATTTGCTTAGGAGCTTTTCGATCCAGTCCCGCTGAAAGTCTCTATTGTGAATCTCATGAACTCCCCCTTTACCTCCGGAGGCAGCAACTACTCCTATCTTATGCTAGCAGAATTTCGTCGAATCCGACTAACCCTGTATTTAATCTTCTGACTTCGCCAAGACCTGGACTCGTAATCTCGCCCAGATGTATACTTTCAATCCCACAGATCCTACAACCCTTGTGCCAAGACACAAAATTATCTCAAACAATTGCATCTATAAAATCAGAATCCCCGCCATGGTCTAGAACACCTCCTTTTATAAACACTTCTCTCTGTAAATTTAATAAACAACAAACAAATAATATCTTTTTTCGACAAGCTTTCAAAGATATTGTGAATACATCCCACTATGATAAGGTGCTTTATACCGATGCATCCAAAAACGCAGATGGAGTTGGCTGTTCTGTCACTACAGTTGATACAGTGCTGCGACAATACCGAATATCAAACGAATGTAGCGTATTTTCAGGAGAACTCTTTAGTATTTCAAAAGCTCTCGAGTTCCCTTTTGACAATCATCAAAGTGTAGCTCTATGTACCGATTCCTTATCCGCAATTCATTCGTTAAAAAATATTTACAATCAACATCATTTGGTACAAAAAATATTAGAATCAATCCATCTCCTCACTTCCCGAGGGACTTCAATAACAATAATATGGGTGCCTTCTCATATCGGCATCCAAGGAAATGAGATGGCTGACAGCGCTGCAAAAGAAGCATCTACATCCAACTTACCTGTCTACAACATACTGCTCCAAGAAGACTTAAAATCAAAATTCAAAAGGAATATCCAAGACAAGTGGCAGAAACTTTGGATCACCAAAAACACAAAGCTCAGAGAAATACAACCTAATGTTTACAGCTATTTATCCCTAGCATCTCTGAACAGAAAAGAAAAGATAGCAATACGAAGATTGAGAATAGGACACACACGTTTAACACACGGTCATCTTATGTCCTCTACAGACCAACAGTTATGCTCTCACTGCAACGATATTCCTATCACCGTCAAACACATCCTCACAGAATGTCAGCACTACCAGGCCACCCGCATTGCCAACAATATAACCCATAGTCTAGAAGAACTTCTGAACTGTTCAAGCCGACTCAAGAGCCTAATAGACTTTTTAAAGACTTCTCAATTGTTTAACAAAATATAATTTACATAATATTTTTATTCTTCACAATTGTAAACTTTGTATCATAACTTTGTAAGTACTATTGTAAACCTTTGCTCCCGTGTCAATGACCTAAGATGTTGAGACACGTTAATTCGAAATAAAAAAAAAAAAAATGTTTTATCTTTTCTACTTTTTGTAAAAATAAAGTTTTACCTTTAAATTTTTTTGTGAAGATACCGATTTGTAAAAACCGGTTTGTATGGAAATTTTTAGTTATTATTCCTCAGTCTAATTGTATTCAGTGTAAGAAAATGCCTCGAGTTCGTAGACATCAAAATTACCACCATGTAAGCGATTTTGACAGTGGCAGAATTATTGCGTATAGAGATATGGGTTTGTCGTATCGCGAAATAGGCCGTCGCGTTAATTGTACGGCAATGACGGTTATGCGTGTCTGTCGTGTGTGGACAAACGAAGGTAGATGAACACGAAGAAGATCTACTGGTCAACCGAGGCGTACCACAGAGCGTTAAGATAGGCGCTTTAGATTACTTGCTGTGCGAGACCGTTTTGCTACTACGCGTCAAATTGCTGACCAATGGTTTGGAGTAGTAGGTAGACCTGTTAGTATGCGTACACTATATTGTCGCATTCGAGCCTTTGGACTGGTTTCATTTCGCCCACGACTAGTGCTTCCTTTGACTGTGGATCACTGTCATCAACGTTTGAATTGGTGCAGAGAACGGCAGCATTGGGTGGCAGAATGGCGTAATGTAGCATTCAGCGATGAATCAAGATTCTGTTTAGAAATGCACGATGCTCGTAGGATGGTAAGACGTCGCCGTGGAGAGCGACGAGATATCGGGTTTGCTGTTGAGAGACATGTACACAGGACAGTTGGAGTAATGGTTTGGGGGGCTATTGCCTATGGTAGTCGACCACCACTTGTGTTTATTCGAGGCAATATGACAGCTGCGCGTTATGTTGATGACATCTTACAAACCACTTTATTGCCTTATCTTGACGGCCGTCAAGACGTCCTTTTTCAGCAAGACAACGCCGTCCCCATATTGTTCGTCAAACTATGGACTTTCTCCAACAAGCTGGCATTAATTTTTTGCCGTGGCCACCCCGTGCCCGGATTTAAATCCTATCGAACATGTATGGGATATGATATGACTCTGGCACAGTTAATACATGAAGTTTAAGTCCAAGCTTGGAACGAGGTGCCACAAGCAGACATCGATCATATCATTTTGTCAATGCCTCGACGTATACAGAAGTGTATTCAGCTACGGGGTCGCCAAACACATTATTTTTTTTTTTGATTACTTGTTAATAAAAATTCTTGACAACGTTATCGTTTCATTCTTTATGTAAATCTACCATGTTGCCAAAAAATTAAGTTCAAGAAATTATTCCTTCTGGGTCTAACACTTCTAATGTCACTGAGTATAGTTCCACGAAGACGGTATTAGGTGAAATTTGTAGACGAAGTCGTGTAGTTTAGAAAAACGTACTTGTGTTATCGAGAGGAAGCATTTTAAATATTTTAGATCATTTGTAATTGTAATGTGAAAGTTTAAATTAAGCGTTTTTTAGGAACAGAGGGGGCAAAGATTGCTTCCATTGAAGCCGAGAAAGTACATTTTTTTACGTATACCGATTTTGAACTTTGAAAATGAATTTTCTTCACCCTAATTTTTTTGGTAGTTTTCACGGGCCATACCGATGATTTTTATTATTATTATGTGTGTCATAAATATCTTGAAAATATGAAAATTTTCTCAGACAGCTCCGAAAGATAATTTTAATGGTTTAAAGATTATCATCCTGTTGTTGCAAATGCCGGTCAAATTTGACCGGCTGTCTCAAGAATCACTGCTTGTACTTCAACTGCTTTCCTTTTAAAAGAAGCGTATTACCAAGTATTTTCCAATGCTGATTTTTAATTTAATTTAAGCTAATAGTTATCGAGATATTCTATTTGTGTATAAGCCAAAAATTCCGATTTCAATTCCATAAAGTACGTTAGATAGGTAAAGTGCTTTTTTATGAACAAAAAATTGGCACATTGCTATATTTTCCAGTTTTTGTTGTTTAAAGATTTTAAAAAATTTCAATTTAAAGATTGCAAAATTATTGCGCGAAATCCATTAAATCGATTTTAATGAAATTTGAGCTATTTTATTATGTTATAAAAATTTTCTGGATGAATTATGAAGTTCCTAAATACAATTTAAGTGGTTAAAAGACATTGAATAAGAAAATACTTGTTTTCCTCTCTTTTTTGTACTTATTGCTGTTTTGCAACAAAAATAACAAATTAAAACATTTTTAACCAGTTGTATCTTATAGGAAATTCAATTATCGGTATTTTATTTCTATACGACTTTGTTCCAAAATAAATTGTTTTAATGGTATAACAAGGAAAATATATTATTACTAATTTTTAAATATTTTAATATTTTTATCCCTACAGAAAGCATTTATGTCGAATCGTGTGAACTCCCTCTAAATATTAGAAGACAACGTCTACTAAACTCCTATTTTGCTAAGGTTTCTGCAAACCCAAATAATATATCTTTCCAACTTATTAAAAATTTTCAATTAACAGGAGCACACAGTAGAGCTACTGCCAATTCATCACTACAGTTTCTATTGCCACTCTTAGAAAATATTGATCTAAATCTTACCACCCCCAATATTCAGCCCAATACTCCACCTTGGCTAAAAATATTACCTGACTTTAACGTAAATTTGTGCAGATATAAGAAAATGGAAACCTCCACGATACTCATGAAACAAACTTTTAACCACATAATTAATGATAACATAATATTCACAGATGTATCTAAAGACGAAGAAAGTGTCGGATGTGCTATTACTTCCACAAATAACAGACTAGCAATGTATACACTACCCAAGATGACCAGTATATTCACAGCAGAACTCTACGCTATACTTAAAGCTCTAGAGGTTCCAATGCAGGGTACCAAAAACTTAGCAATCTGCACAGATTCATTATCATCCATAAATTCGATTAGAAAAATCTACACATCAAATCCTTTAGTTAATGAGATCCACGAAAGATGTACAGCACTTGCTAAATCAAACACTTCGGTTTCGATGATATGGAATCCTCCACATGTTGGTATTAAAGGAAATGAGAATGCTGACCACGCAGCAAATGAAGCACGTCGCTCTGACCTTACAGATGAAAAAGTCCCAATGTTTCAAGATATAATAATTGAAATTAAAAAGTTATCTACCTCAATGTGGCAAAATCAATGGAACAGGTGCACTACCCAACTAGAGTCCATCCAACCAAACATTTTAGGACCTGGAATTGTTACTACGGAAAGAAAATCGAAGACCATCATTAGAAGGCTTAGAATTGGGCACACCCGGCTAACCCACGGATATCTGATGGTTCCCGAAGAACCTCCAAACTGCCAATATTGCAACTCCCGTCTAAGTGTACACCATATACTTGTGGAATGTAACCAGTACGCAGTAGCACGGATCAAACATGGTATCCACGGAAGTTTATGTGATATCTTAAAATCTAAGAACAATATGTCTAATGTGATAGAGTTCCTTAAAAACTGTAAATTATATCACCTGTTGTAATTGTATCATCTATCTATATTTCAATTTTGTAATCATTCGCTAGTTTTTTTTATTTTTTTTTTTTAGAAATCATCTGTATTGAAATTTATTGAATCAATGTAACTTAATTTCTGTAATACAGTTCCTCGTGTCAATGGCCACAGCAGCCGAGACATGTAATTTGAAATAAAAAAAAAAATATTGTGATGTATATTCTCGACCTATTTGAAACAACTTTTTCGGCAAAAATAGAATGTCATCTCCCACATCCAAATGTAGTCGTTTTTGACATATACGCCCTGGTCCGTATGATATGGTAATCTAGTCGTACAGGAGGATCTTTTACATTTCTCATTGCCCCAGCAGGACTGTGCTCCACCTCACTATTCTGTTCCAGTTCGATGTATCAGTGGTCAAACGAAAGCTTTTTGAACATTAGTATTATAAGAAGGGAACTAATTGATTATCCTTCGAGATCGGAACCCTATATCTATTAATGCTGATGTTATGATTTTTTCTTATCGTTTCGGTATAATATCTACACGCTTTGCTGCAATTATATTATATCGCTTCAGTTACCTTAAAATTAATAAAACATTCTGTAGTGTACCATAATACATAGTTTACGAGGTCCCTTTTCCTATATTTAGAACAACAATTTTCTATAAATTTTCGTGTAAAAATCAATACCTTCTTGCGTCAGCAAATACATTGTATAAAATGTCCACGGCGCGGTCACGTTCTCGTCAACATTTTGTATACTTACGTTCCTGCAAACGACGTTAGACTGTAGTAGGATTGTTTTTATGAAATTGCCTCGCATGTAATACTTGATACAGTCAAGTAGCTTGATAAACCGATAAGTCGAACAGGGATATATGAGAAAATTATTGAACATGTAGTTAGGGTCATTTTCTTTCAGAAAAGTAAACTGAATTTTAGAAAATCTATGAAAAATATAGTTTGGAAAAACAATGAGTACATAAAATATTCTGAAACTGTTTTCTTGTGGCATGTCTTAGTTAAATATTATCTTTATATCGGATTAAGCCACAATTGATTGTAATGAAGAATACATTTTATAGTTGTGATTCGAAGTTTCGATTTCCACTCGGGAAATCGTTTTCAAAAAAAGATTACTTTAAAATAGTGTGCTAATATTTGGTGGTTGTGTTTTTCAATGTGACTTACTTGGTCTTGGTCTTGTATGCAAATAGCCATGCTTTTAGTTAAAGATTTTGAGGTTGACGTTTGTACCCTCAGGATGATATCAAATTCTGATTGTTTTGTGTGTTTATGTATTACGTTCTTCTTCTACTTCTTCCTTCTTGGATGTAGGCTTTAAAGCGTGTTTCTTCTCTATTAGCCTCCTAAATCGTTTAAATTATTGTACCATCTTTTTCTTGGTCTGCCAATACTTCTTCGTCCATTTGGTGACTTATCTCGTACTATTCGTACTATCTATCCTATCCTCTGCCATTCTTCTAATGCGTTCATTTCACTTCACTTTCCGTTTTGTCAGCCATCCATTTATGTCTTCTATATTACATGCTCTCTTATGTTTTCGCTTCTCTCCCTATTCAACAGACTTTTCCTTGATATTCGTCGAGTATTTTCATCTCTGTTGTTTCTAGTAGTCGTCTCGTTTAGTATGTTAATAAAGGTCTTATTGGTGCTTTATAGATTCTTGTTTTTGTGTCTTGTCTTAGGTGTTTGTTCTTTTAGATTGTGTCATTATTAGATTTCGCCGCTTTACTTGCTTTTAAGCTTTGTTGTACTTTTTCTTCAATATCTCCGTAACTAGTATATATTCCCAGATATCTAAACCTTGCTTCCAGCTTTATTATTTTCCTATCAATTTCGATTTTACATCGTAATGGGTATTAGATGTTGTCATACATTTGGTTTTTTCTGCTAAAGATGTGTGTTAATCTTTGGAGCTCGTCTTCTATCTCGGCGATTAATGCGGAGTCGTGTGCATAACATAATATTTATGTATTGCTTGTATTATTTCGCCCATTATAATATTAAAGAGAAGTGGGCTTAACGAGTCTGTCTGACTCCGCTTTGTACTAGTATACACTCTGTTAATTTTTCATTTATCTGCCTGTATTCGATTATAAAAATAAATGTTTTCGATGGTGTCTATATTATTGATTGATATGTTTCTTTTATATAGTAGGTGTAACACGTCTTCGACTTGGATGCGATCAAAATCCTTTGTCAGGTCTATAAAACATAGATATACTAGTTTATTGTACTTGATGGCCTTTTCTGTGATTTTGTAGCATTTGCAAATTCTTTGAAATATATATCGAAATATTTTGAACTCCCCTCATATATGTATTAAATTGAAATCCCCTCATATATGTATTAAAATGACGAAGAATGTTTTCCATGTTTCTCTGTTCCTATCGTACGTATTAAAACACCGAATTCTTCCAATTCGTCTTAGCGTCGCCGAGTAAAATAAACCATTTTTAGATTTGTTTATATTTCCTTGGTATTTTCTTTGATCGAAACCGCTTTTAGGATATTCTGCGTTTTAAATAAATATTTCAGTTTATATGTTTTGTTTATGCTAAGTTAAGCGAATGAATTTAAAAGATTATTAGATCACTCTCGCTGAGACGCGGTCAAGAGCGTCGAATTTGAAAGTTTTATGTTTTGTTCCTTTCCATGGAAAATGTAGTTTCATCAGTTTAATGATTCAGTTGCAGTTTAACTGAGGTTTGGAAGAATCGTTATTTCCATCCTCGTTTTGTTTCTCCCTGGTTGTCATCCCAGGCTTTTTGGCAGTTTGGAGATGAATTTGTTCGTGTTCAGAGATTTCCCATCCAGTTCTACCCCCAGAAAATTTAATAGATCCAGTTCGCGACCACAGACATTTTTTTTAAATAATAATTGCTTTCAATATTTAAAAAGATAATTTTTTACTTGTAATATTTTTTTATTTGCCACAGTTTATAGCCCAGTAACAAAAGTAAGTTTTTGTAGCATCTCCTGAGTTTGTAAAAGGATAATGACATGTAAGTTTTCATATAAGATTCATATAAGTATCCCTTTGTTTCATTTTTGTAGTTTCCCTAATCCAACCCCCTTGCCATTCAACTTATCCACGACCCAGCTCTCCAAAGAAACCCTGAGTGCTGTTCGCACAGTTTCGTTTATTTTGCTTGCCCTATCTCCACCCCCAGTAGTTTCTGTCCCCAGTTTTCAAACCCCCTATAATTATACCTTATGTGGTAGGCAAAATATTTCGTTACAATTTGTCTTAGTACAAATAAGCGTCTACGCAGGATCTTCTGGATCTGAATCCTTGTTGTTCATCTAATAAAGTTGTTAGTTTATTGATTTTGTTGGTAAGCTTAAGTGCGGTGTTCAGTAGATTTATACCTCTATAATTGTTGGGGTCTTCTTTATCTCCTTTCTTGAACATTGGGATCATTATGCTGTTTCTTCATGCGTCTGGTATCTTGCAGTGCAATATTAGATAAGTTTTTCCATCTCTAGGATTCTACTTTCTCCTCCGCGTTTTAGAAGCTCGTTGGTTATTCCGTCTGGTCCTGGTGACTTTCTATTTCTACGTTATTGTGTTGATTATTATTTTTCCTTTACTTTAAACAGTTCCATCAGGTATTTTTTCCGTTCGTTTGCTGGTATGTTATTGTATACCTTTAATTTTGCCATTTCTTTTCGTTGGTTTCTTATGAATCTCTATATTTGTTTTTGCGTACCGTAAAAGTCACTTTCCATCCTTTTTGTGAACTGTTTTTAGTGTTCACTTTTTGCTCTTCTTACCAACTGCTTTGTTTCACTTCGTATTCTTTTATAGGTGTCTCGAGATTCTGGAGTATTTGATGTTTTGTACTTGGTGTGGGCCTCTCGTTCCTATTTACATTTCTTCTTTGTTTCTTTTCTGAACTATTCTTTTGTTCAATATGACTTTGCGTTTTCCTAGAGCTTCTGTTGATGCTTCTTCAATGTTGTTTTTAATTTTCTCCCAGCTCGCGTTTATATTTTCGATGGCGTCTATTTGTTTCAGCTGTATCTTCTGTGCTAGCCTCCTTTGATACATTTATCTTGTAGAGTCGTTCCACAGTGATTCTACATTGAATTTTTCCTCGGTGATTTCCTGTAAAAAATGTTTTGGTGTTATTTTCATTCTTATTTTTGCTATTACTAGTTTATGTTCACTCCCTGCGTCTGCTGAATTTAAAGTTCGGATATCTAGAATCTGCTTTGGGTGAATCAATCATAAATTTGTGCCCCCTGGAGTTTTCGGATGTATATTTATACTGGAACTTATGGTCGAAAAATGTATTATTGATTCTAAGTTCGTTAAAAGCACAGAGATGAGTCATGAGTTTTCCATTTACGTTGACATAGTTTTCATTTAATCTTTGTTTTACTTCTGGTTTGCTTTTTATGTATTTATTAAACTGTAGGGATTTCGTGTGACAACAACCGGGGAGTGCCATATTGTATGTACTCCTCTTTCGAATCGTGACTTCTGGGTACCATGATATTTTCTAGTAATATTTTCTTAGCTGTTGAGCTCCCTGTCAATATAAGTCCTCCCAAGTCTTTTAACTTTGGGGTGCCTTTACTTGTTATGTATTATTGGACACTTTTTAATTCGTAGATAATGCAATTTGAAATGGGACACCGAAAAAAGCTACCATACATCAGTTTTTATTG
Source organism: Diabrotica undecimpunctata (assembly GCF_040954645.1). Taxonomy (NCBI): domain Eukaryota; kingdom Metazoa; phylum Arthropoda; class Insecta; order Coleoptera; family Chrysomelidae; genus Diabrotica; species Diabrotica undecimpunctata. The sequence goes on along the minus strand of NC_092808.1, from coordinate 6,034,336 downwards.
GTTTCATAAATTCTGTAACTAACAAAAATTTACTTTACATTTAACTCTTTAAGCATTCTTCTTGTAACAGCGTCTAGTATATATTTCAAAATAATAGAGCATTAGTTGGCAGTGAGCAACACGTTTTACGTTAAAGTTATATCGTCATAATAAAGTAAACTTTAGTTTTTCGTCGTGAGGCATTATATCTAACGTTCTGCTTTTGTATATAAAGTATCCACTAGAGAATGGTGGAGCGTCGTTCGGGCAAGAATCTAGTTAATAATTTACAGAAGCACTATATTAAGCAGATATATAGTTGCTAGCGGAAAATTTATTGAAATCGTACGCCATGTATTCTTTAAAGCTTTATTTAATATGGAGATAGACACCCGATTCTTGTACTTTGGGGAAATCTTTTTATTCGAGTTAGCATATAACGAAACACGATTGTCTAAACTTGTTATTATACCTACTATATTTTTAAAATGTTATTAAAATCAATTTTTTTAGTAATTAAAGCAAAGAGTGTATAAAGATTTAAAGTATATTTACCGAAGATAAAAATGAGGGAAAAGATCTCAATTGTTTTGGATTGCATTTATTTTCCTGAAAACTGGTATATTAACTCATCTGACCCTTTACTTCAAATGTTTATTTTAAAACTTTTGTATGAAAAAACTTTTAAAAATCCAGATTAACGCATTTTAAAGATTTAATTTAAGTTCAATATGTTAAATATACAAGTAAATTGCATAGAGGAAACCTGCGAGAAAATAAAAATGGCTGTAGCCAATGCGGATGAATCTATCGCAAGTAAAATAAAAAGAAATCACAAAAACGAGTGGATGACGGAAGAGATACTTGAGCTAATGGAGCAGCGCCGACAGTACAAAATACATCAGAACCAACGTAAATACAATGAAACTCAACGTACGATAAGAGCAAAAATTAAAACCGCAAAGGAAATCTGGATGAAAGAGCGTTGTGAAGAATTAGAATCACTACAAGAAAAGGTGGACAGCTTTGGACTACACAAAAAGGTTAAAGAAATTTCGAATATATACAAGAAACACCACGAGACAAACCTGAAAAATGATCAAGGCGACTACGTACATACCCAGGAAGAACTAGCCAAAATCTGGACAGATTATGCTTCGTCCCTCTTTGCAGACAACAGACCGAATCTGCCAACTACTAACCTATCTACAGAAACTTTGTCCGGTCCTCCGATTATTCGCGCCGAGGTGGAGTACGTTATAAAAAGAGCAAAACTGGGCAAGGCCCCTGGACCGGATGGCATTACTACGGAAGCCCTAAAACTGTTGGATGATGACAATATCGACACTCTGGTAACAATCTTCAATGCCATATATGACACCGGCCACATTCCAACGGATTGGCTTTGTTCAACCTTCATAATGATCCCTAAATCACAAAGAGCGACAAGGTGCAATGACCACAGACTGATTAGCTTGATGAGTCATTTACTTAAAATATTTCTTCGCATACTCCACACAAGAATGTTCAGAAAACTAGAAGAGCTGAGCGGCGAGACACAATTTGGTTTCAAGAAGGGACTCGGGACGCGCCAAGCATCATTCTGCTTGAATACCCTGGTACAAAACTGTATGGACCAACGAAAAGATATAGTCATCACATTCCTCGACTACGAAAAAGCTTTTGACACCGTAAAACACGATGAAATAATAAAAATGCTACACAATGCTAATATTGATGAGAAAGATATAAGAGTTATCCAGAGTCTCTATTGGAATCAAAAGGCACGTGTGAGGCTGAACAAATCAACAAACACAGAGGAATTCGAAATTTTACGAGGGGTGCGACAGGGGTGTATTTTGTCTCCTATGCTGTTCAACCTTTATGTGGAGAATGTTTTTGCAGAGGCACTTGAAGGCACTGATTGTGGTATAAAGGTCAACGGGTACCCGATAAATAACATTCGTTACGCTGACGACACCGCAATAATCACAGATAACGAACATGATATGCAGTTGATACTAAATAAAATAAACACCACAGGAAAAACATATGGCCTGAAGATAAATGCTGGAAAAACAAAATGCATGACAATAAGAAAGGGCGCATTTTTCAGAGTACAACTGCACGTAGATAATGCTCCAATCTAGCAAGTGAAAACATTCAAATACTTGGGAATGATGGTGAATGACCAATGGGATCCGCAACAAGAAATAAAATGCCGTACCGAACAAGTAAGACAAGCTTTTCTTAAATTTAAACCGCTACTTTGTAACCGCAATCTTTCCTTAAATCTCCGTTACAGAATGGTTAAGTGCTATGTATGGTCCATATTGTTATACGGCATGGAGACATGGACGTTGAAAATATCTTCCATTAACAAGTTGGAAGCCTTCGAAATGTGGACCTTGCGAAGAATGTTCCGCATACCATGGACAGATAGGGTGAGAAACGAGGAAGTCCTAAGAAGAGCAAATACTGAGAGAGAATTGCTCAGCTTGATCAAGGCACGAAAGATTGGATACCTGGGCCACATCCTGAGAGGGGAAAAATACGCAATCCCTCAACTAATTATCCAAGGAAAGATTGAGGGCAAGAGAGGAGTAGGTCGCAAACAAATGTCGTGGCTGCGAAATAAAAAGAACTGGACAGGCGTAACTAACACTGGCGAACTTTTGCATGCCGCAAAAGACAGACGTCTGACCTTAAGATAATTCGCCAACGCACTATAGGTGCACGGCACCATAAGAAGAAGAAGAAGATGTTAAATAAAGTTGCTTTTAAGTTTTTTTATTTTTTTTTATTTAATTTAACGTGCTTGTGACAGCTTAGGCCATTAGCACGAGGCACCATGGATACAATTATATATAAGGTAGAATTACATATTATAATAAACTATAGTTATATATTATTTAGTAAGTTTTCTAGCTTCAGGAACTGGATAGCTGTGATGATTTGACTCTGGTTCGATAATATATCTGTGATGTCGCCCTTCTAGCCCAGTTCTTGGCGTCGTTTATTGTAATGAGGGCAATCTACAAGGATGTGTAGAACGCTTAGTGGAGATTGGCAATAGTGACAGATTGGCTTAGGTGTAGAATTCATTAGGTGACCATGTGCCACCAATCTTCTAGTAACAACCATCTCATTTCTAGTTATACCAGGGATAACGAACCGCTCAATCGTCTGATCTATTTGGTGTAAAAATGTAGTGGATTGTTTCCAATGATTCTGCCAGTAATTTCGTACTAGTTTCTTTATAAAAGTTTTTAGATCACTGGCAATTTGTATATTATGTGGTGTAGAATTGCATACAGCAGCTTCTTTGGCAAAGCGATCGGCGTTGTCGTTACCCATAATACCGGTGTGGGAGGGAATCCATATGATAGTGATATGGATGTCGTGGATGATAAGATTTTGGTAAGTGTCATGGATTTTTTCTACAAGAGGGTGATTAGTAAATAGATTATTAATGGACTGGATAGAGGCAAGGGAGTCTGTACAGATGGCAATATGTTGATTGGGTGCTGTACAGAGTTTGAAGGCTTGGTAAATAGCATACAGTTCACCAGTGTGAACGCTGCATGTGGCAGGTATTTGACATGAACTAACGACTGTTTCCGTAGTGGTAACCGCACAACCAATCCCCGTTTTGCTCTTTGATGCGTCAGTGTAGAGTACCCGATCGAATTTCTTAAAATTAAGAATTTCTAGTAAGGATTTCTTAATTAAATCCTGGTTGGTTTCTGCCTTACTAAACTTTGTAAGTGACACATTAAATTTCGGTAAAGTTTTGGTCCAAGGAGAATGCTGTGGGATCGGGAGAGGGTTAGTTAGGGATAAATTTATATGTGGTATTAAAGTTGGAAGTAGGAGGGCCATAGTGTGTATGCGTGGAGCAGGAGGGTGAGTACTAGTATAGTTGGGTAATATCAACAGTGTGTGTACTGGATTAGAAAGGTTAGCTGAAGTAGGGGCAGCATAAGAAATGAGGAGATATTGGCGCCTAATCCAAATAGGGGGTCCGTTGGCTTCGCGGTAGAGGCTGTCAGCTGGACTGTTACGAAAAGCTCCTAAACAGAGGCGGATAGCAGTATTATGCACTGAATTAAGGGTTTGTAAGAATGTTTTGGATGCTGACATATATATATATATATATATAATATATATATATATATATATATATATATATATATATATATATATATATATATATATATATATATATATATATATATATATAAAGCTGCCGTAATCGAGTTTAGAGCGAATAAGAGACCTATATACTTTTAATAGTGTACATTCGCTAGCGCCCCATTGGTAGTGGGAAAGTGTTTTGATAATATTTAAACGTTTTAGGCACTCTGCTCTAGTTTCCTGAATATGTTGTTTCCAAGAAAGTCGGGAGTCGAATATTAGTCCTAGAATTTTGCGGTGATCGACGACTGGGAGAGGGTGGTTATTCACTAAGATTTTAGGAGCAGTAGAGAGTGTTTTTCTGGTGAATTTAATGAGTTGTGATTTTGTAGATGAGAGAGACAGGTCGATGGCATTCAATCTATTTTGTAATCAGTTTTAATTTATTTTAATTTATAAAACTCATTTAATTTTCTACCTTCTCAAAATCGATGAAAATTACTCCGTTATGTTAAAAATAGGACAAAAGTTTTTGGTAGCTTAAATGAAGTTTTAGTGCATTCACAATATGTATTTATTCTCTCATCTCTTTTATTATGCCTCAGACAATTTATCACTCATTAAAAACTTGCTTTAAAAAACTTAAAATATACGCCTTATTTAAAATAGAGGAAAAAATATTATTTAAGACTTAGATGTTTTATTGGTATATATAAGGTGTGTTTCTTCGGAAAGAATCATTCTCGTGCAAAAATCAAGGGAAGTCAAGGGTTCTGTGGGACTAGAAACCTCAAATTATTTTAGTTATGACAACTTTAGCATGGTTCTGATTAATATTCGTTCTATAAGATATAAAACAGATGAATTATTTTTGTTTCTAGAGGAATTAGGATTTCCCCCGATATTTGGGGTTACCGAGCACTGGCTTGAAGTCAACGAGCCTTTTTTTGTAGAAAAATATACCACAATTGATAGGTATGATCGTCCAAGTTCAGCTTATGGTGGCACCCTAATTGTTTCTACAAATAATGATTTCTCTCTTATAACAAAATACGACTTTCTGTTGAATGAACCCTTTTTGAGTTTTCATTAGTTTATAACAAGAATCTTAATCTATACATTCTTTTGCATTTATAAATCACCTGATTTCTCCACGGAACTATTATTTCAGAACCTGTTAAATTTGTTCGACGACCTGTCCAATAAAAGCAGAAAGATTCTATGCGGTGACTTGAATATTAATTACGCTGCTGCTTGTGCTATCCGATTATCCTTGGTCAAGATATTCGAATCGTATGGTTTCATAATGCACGTTAATTCTCCTACAAGAATTACTAAAACAACATCTACCGTAATTGATTATATTGTCTCAGATTTCTTACCCCTTGATGTACGCTGTACAATTATTAACGCAGGACTATCTGATCATGAAGCAGTATATACCAAGTTTAACACTATTAACAAAAATTCCTCAAAAACCCAATTACTTTAGGTAGGATTTTTCCGCTCAGAACTTTCGTAAATTCCCAAATTTGTGCTTGACTTCTGGGTGACACTTTTTCTCTGTGGGTGTGGACTATAATTTCAGTAATATTTTAGATAGGTTTGTCTGTATTTTCAATAAGGTTTTTCCTTTAATCCGCTGACGATCTGGATTTGATCGCACGTACTACACGAGGACTTAAAGAGATGACTTCCACCGTCTTGACAGCCGCACAAAATATGGGCCTTAAAATAAACGAGGAAAAAACCAAAATGTTAGCATCTATTCCAAATAACAGAGATAGAGCTAGAAACGCCGAAGAAAACTTCAGTATAGACCAATATAATTTTGAGGTAGTAAATAAGTTTACATATTTGGGTTCCCTTATAACAAACGATAATGACACATCTGAAGAAGTAAAACGGAGGGTACTGCTAGCAAACAAATGTTATTTTGGACTAAGCAAGCAGCTAAAAAACAGAAATTTAAGCCAGAAAACCAAACTAATAATATATAGAACACTCATCCTTCATCCTACCAGTGCTGACATATGGGTCAGAAACATGGACCATCTCCAAAACAGACGCAAATCTTCTGCTCGTCTTCGAAAGGAAGATACTAAGAAGAATAATGGGCGCATTCTGTGAGAATGGTATTTGGAGAAGGCGATATAATTTCGAATTGTACGAGAAGTATAAAAAAATAGTAAATTGTAGAGATGTAATATCCTTCATAAAAATAGGCAGGCTTAGATGGGCTGGACATGTGTCAAGAGCAAATGAAAATTACCCACCCACACGAACTCTATTATCGGTCCCAGTGGGAAATAGGAATAGAGGCAGACCACGACTGAGATAGAGGGACGGTGTGGACGAGGACGCAAGGAAAATCGGCGCGGCAAATTGGCAACGGTTGGCGATGAACAGAAACGACTGGCGAAATAGACTGGGGAAGGTCAAGGCTCAACTAGAGCTGTAGCACCACTGATGATGATGATGATTTCCTTTAATTACAATTAAGTCAAAATCCTGGACTACCAAAGGTATCCGCATATCATCCAAGAATATGCGTTCACTACTGTACATCAAGAAATTTACTACCAACGTCTTTGTCACGGAAGTACAGAGGAACCTATCTAAAACTTATCAAAACAGCTAAAACAATGTACTATACGAATCGTCTGGGAAGCTCTAAAAATGTTGCAAAAGAAACTTGGTCCATAATAAATGATCTTCGAAATAAAACTAACTCAGCTCAAATATTTTCTCTTTCAAACCCTGAAAATCTAAATGAATACTTCGTTTATGTGAGTAAAAATATAACATCAACTGTTTTGCCACAACAAGATCCTATTTTTTATCTCCTTAATTCAAAAAATTTCTCGAATTCATTCTTTATAAGACCAGTTGATAAATCTGAACTAATTCAAACAATCTGTAGTATCAAGAACAAATCTTCCTGATGGACTATCCATAAAAATTTTCTTAAATCTCTAAAAAAATGTGTTGGAAGTTCGGATTTTATTAACTAACGATTGCTTTAAAAAAGATATATTTCTAGAGTGTCTAAAGACACCCATTAATATTCCTCTTCATAATGGGGGATGAAAAATCGAATATTGCCACTGCCACTGTTTTTTGTTATTATGCCAAACCTTTTAATTATGTAAATCATAAAATTAATTCCAAATTTAATTGAGAAATAGGAAACAACTAGTTAGAGAAAATAATACTGGGAAATAATCTACAAGAGCCATGCGACCAATTGTGGCAGTACTGTCAGAAGTTCCTGCATTCCACCCTGGTGACTCTGCAACATAACCACGCAAAAAGCTACAGCTATCTGAAGAAAGAATTACTCAGGAGCAATGTTACCAATTGTGGTAATAATATCAGAAGACCTTACAGTTCTCGAGCTACAACTAACACAGCCACGGAGGATTGCGCTACCTGATGAAAGATAAGCCAAAACGTTTTAAAAAAGCAAAAATGATAAGGAAAAAAATCATTGGCAAAATTCGCATGGTGAAAGGCAACCATAAATACGTATTTCTGACGATTTGGTTGTCATCAGTACGGTTCAGTTAACTTGGAATAGGAGCAAAATATATGGCTCCAGTAGATCTTTTCTCATGTTAATTTGCTAAAGCTGAAGAACCAATGGTACCTTCTAATCAACGAGAATATTTACAAGGTAGCTTAAAATCTACTGCTTAATATCAACTCGTATTCAATTTTAAAACTGGGTATATTAGCTGGGCCACTATTTAGAGTAATAACTCAACTTTTGGTTCTATTATTGTCGTCATTTTTGTTGTATCTTACTCTCGCGTAGAGAAAAATTCTTTAGCGTAATTTCGTGCCGTCTATAAGTTTGTGTTAACGACGTATGCTAATAACATTGCCTTTTATTGGTCAGAGAACAAATTTTTAGATAAAAACCGTGCAGTTTATTGACTAAACGGTGTGGTATATGTGTCCCACATAAACTTTAAACCGTTCACGTATCGCAGGATGCCGCAAATCACTATTAAACGGAAACGCTCGTTCTCCAAATGAGTCATTACGTATTCCCCAAAAGTCCGGTTCAAATTTACAACTTTTAATAAAACGTCGTGCTCTCACGAAAAATGGAACACGCCCTGAATCCGTGTGATGCGTGATGAACTCTTGCAGTTTTGGTGCATCATCGTTAAAGCGTCGGCGGGCACGACGAATGCGCTCCCGAGGGGACAATTTATCAACCCTATCCCTATCCCACCGTCTGTGCCTTCCTGAATTCGCGATATAACAGCCCGAATGCGGGGGAACTGGGCGATTTCGTTACGGAAACCAGATTTAAAATGTTCGTACTTACTGACGTAGTCATACGATTTCAAAATGGCAAAAAATTACAAAATAAATGTCTTTTTTTCTTGTATACACATATTATGTATGTTTTTACACAATCTGCTTTTAATTTTATAAGTATTTTCACTTTAAACCTGCAAGTTCAATGTTTTGGCGACATATTAAAGAGAAAACTTAAGTTATTAACAGATAAATTCATACTTTTATCAAGTAATTTTATAGTAAATTCCACGAAACAAATTCATTTACGCAAACTTACTTGTGTTTTAGCATATTATGAATTAACTCCCTAAAACATTGGATTTAAAACACCGACTTTGCCGAGATCAAGTATATACAAACTGTGATCATTGTTTGGATATTGCATCTGTAAATACTGAGTCAGATCATGATATCTTTCTTATCTCTACTCTCATTCTCTCTCTTCGATTCCTGTGGTAGTCATAATTTCGGCAACAATTGCAAGCTTAGTATCTTAAGAAGTCTTAAAAACATCAACTTTCATTTCAATGTCTTCGCTCTGCCTAAAGAGTGCAAAATATGGTGTTTTTCAAGGCTAACTGTAGATGTATTGTCGGAATAAGGTTACTCCTAACATCTTCCAATAGCTTCCAGCAAGGAAAGGCAGAGTATCGGCTACTTGGGCCAGACCGTTAAAGTCCAATTCTGACGTCACTGGTACCAATGTCGGTAAGCATTGGATCTGTATTACCGGCCAACGCATAACTTAGCCCATTTCAAAACCTTAGTCAAGACCGGAACCATTTGTCAACTGGCAGCTGACGTATAACAGTTGTGTAAGTAAATACATTGATATACAGGGTGTAGTAAAAAATTCTTTTGCGACATTTTTAGCTTGGATTTGCAGTTTGACTACTTTGACATCGAAAAGAAGTTTCTTGAGTCCTCGTTGCTTTATATGTTACTATAACGGCCAAATAGTTTTTTCATTTCAGTTGAAGCTACAAGTGCTTCTGATAGAAGGTGAATAATTCGAAACACATGTAGAGCAATGGTCGAACTTAAATTGACAAGAAATGCAATTATCTTATCATCATTATTCTGGGTTTACAACTCTGCGTTGGTCCTAGACTCCCCAAGAACTTCTCTCCAGTCGTCCCTATCCATCGCCTTTCTCCACCAAGCACGTATTTCAATATTTCTCATGTCTTCATCGATGTATCAAGGAATCTTGTTCTGGGTCTTCCTCTTCTTCTCTGACCAATGGGTCTATCAAGGAGCGTTTTTCTAGCTGGCTCATTTTGTTCCATCCGCATTACATGCCATATCAACCTCAGACGTCCTATCTTAATTTGTTTGATGATATCACGTTCCTAGTATATTCTATAAAGTTCGAAGTTGTATGGTCCCACACTCCATTGTCATTCACTGCCTTAATACTTTTCTTTCGAAACATCTTAACATGTTTTGATTATTTTTTGTTAGAGTCCAGATCTCTGATCCATATGTTAGGACTGGGCCCATTATTGTTTTGTAGTCAAAATGAAGGATGTCGTTTTCTATAACATGTGGTCGTAGGATTTGTGGTTGCGTGCTTATTTTCATATACTTCGTTTTGTTGGTGTTTATTATTAAACCCATTTTTGTAGCTCAGAGGAAGCTCATGGATAAATAAAATTCAAAAATAAAATATAACCGTATATTAAAAAAATATTTCTACCAAAGAAATAAACACAAATTTTAATGACAGCATAAATTGCAAAAAACAAACAATATATGAAAAGAGTGTGTAATTAAATATAAAAATCCATATAAAAAATACCGCAAGCTATTTTAAAATAGAAAGTTACCTTGTATAGATACAATATTGAATTATGGTTGTAAGAAATAATTTAAAAATACATATAACGAAATTGTTTATGTAAAATTTCCTGTCAAAATACACTGGAGTCTTTATGCGTCGATGAAACAGAAGTCCTCGCAACGAAGAGTATTGTTAGAAAGAAATATAGAGGTATATCTGAATACCTTGGAACAATTTTTATTTACGATGTCGGATATTATTATGTAAGTACTTACAACTGCTATCACTTATCACTGAATTTAATTTTAACTTTTCAAAAAATATTACTTTGTACTTGTTACTTTTACGGATGCGTACAAGGCTTATGGTTAACGAATACCGACACTTTTTTACTTTTTTATCTTAAACACAAACTGCTCCTTTCAGCTATCGGGAATCAACTCTCTTTACACTGTCTCTACATTCACTGTCGTTTTCTTTCCTTCCAAAAACTCTCTTGGCTTAACACCCCCTTCCATCAATAACTTTCCTTCCTTTTCATTGGTCAAAACAAATATGTCTCTTAGTTGATTTTCAACGTCTTCAAATTTCCTAGTCGTAAGTACTTTTAACATTTTCTAGGAACTCCAAATTTCCGACTTCTATCAAACAACCTTTTTCGTTAATCTTACGTTCAAACACAAATTGTTCTTAAATGGACTTCAAAACCAATAAATAATTCCATGAATATTATCGATTAGATTACAAATATGTTAAAAAAGCCTTTATACTGCTAACTACTTTAACGTATTACAAAATGACAAATTTTATGTATAAAATAGATAGATTTTCTTCCTCTTTTTCTCTGCCTTTATTTATCTACAATAATATATATATATATATATATATATATATATATATATATATTTATATATATATATATACATATATATATATATATATATATATATATACTTGTATATTATATAATTGCTCGGTGGGAGAAAATCTAATAGACTAGACCGAATGTGTCTCGCCTAAGTGAATTAACCCCATCCACCTAAAACTTTCTAATTCAACTTGGCGAGTGCACATCCAACACAGCATGAGACTCCATTAGGCGTAGAGAATCGCTTTTGTAAATCCTTCAGAGACAAATTTTCGATACAGTTCGACAGGGTGTGTAGGGGAGAGGAAAGGACATAAGGAGCCCGAACGCAATGGGGCTGATGTTAAGTGCCTTCTCTGAGAAACCTCGACAATTAGCGCCATTGACCTACTAACGAAATACGCTTTTATTTGGAGAGGAAAAGCACTTTATTAATAACGGAATCCGATAAGGACAAAAAAAAAAGGATTTTGTATAGGAATCACTTAAAAGACACGGTATAGAATGCTCCATTTTAATAATAGCAAGTTATTGCTTTAGTGTTAAAAAAGTCGAGTGAAAATAGATATTTATAATCGAAAAAATATAAAGCAATATTTCATACTTTAATTAAACCACAATGTTTTATAATAACACTCAGAGAAAACTGATAGAAGAAGGTTTGAATTTGAATCTAGGCACTTGATGATTTCAAAAATAATATTTGTTTAATCATTGAGTGTTGAATACTATTTTTAATTAATTTAAAAAAAAATTGTTTAAAATATAGAAGGAACCAAATTTTATATTGAAAATATCAGGCTATAAATGTCACATCGTTCAGCGTAGTGATTACGCTAGCAACAAGTCGTATGAAGAAGACAATCCTCAGAATATCCACAAGCAAACTTCGGAATCATCTGATATTTCTTATGATTTCAAGCAATTTTATAAAACCAGCATATTAAGTCACAGAATATTTATTTTAAAGAAATTTAATCACCAACACATAAAAATTAAAGAAAACGGTATCTAAAAATTTTTAATGTAAAATGACTAATGTTTAAATTGCTTTATTTATTTATGTATTTTTTAGTAGCCAGTGTAACCATCACTAGCCCTTATGTAAGCTTCAATTCACCTGCACATGCTCCTAAACAAATTGTCAATAGTTTGTTGTGACAGGTTGTTCCATTCCTTCAAGAGCAGTTTGTACTTGCTGTGCAGTGTTTTGTGGATTACCCTGGTGAGCTTAAATTTTTCTTTTAAGCATATCTCACAATTGCTTTATAGGGTTAAGGTCGGGTGAGTAAGCAGGCCACTTCAGAACAGTGCTGTCTCCTGCTCCAAGCAAGTCTGTAGTTACTCTGTATATAGAGGCGCATTATCATGAATGAAAATTAAATTTTCTCCCATTGCACCTTTCCAGAGCCTAACTAATCACCAAATTTTGTTCTAGCACCAAATCAACATACCTTCTACTTTGAGTGCCTTTCCTATCGGAGATTGGATATCATTAGGGCGATTCTAATTTTATTTACTGCTGTTTTGAATAATTCGTTAGTGGTACAGCCAAACCACTCTCTTAAATTTCTCATCCAGGTCATTCTTTTACGGCCTGGATTTCTGCGACTTTGGATTTTTTCTTGCATTATATTTTGTAGGAATGTGTACTTTTGTCCTCTCATCAAGTGGCCTAAGTATTCAATTTTTTTCTTTTTTATATTCAGTATAACTTCTGGATCGTTATTTATTCTGCGTATTACCTCTTCATTTGTAATTTTATCCACCCAACTTATTTTTAGTATACGACGGCAGCACCACATATCAAAGCTTTCAAGATTTTTAACATTCCTCTGTTTATAATGCAATGTATAATGCAAGGAAAAATCCAAGGACGCAGAAATTCAGGCCGTAGAAGAATGTCCTGGATGAGAAATTTAAGAGAGTGGTTTGGCTGTACCACTAACGAATTATTCAAAACAGCAGTAAATAAAATTAGAATCGCCCTAATGATATCCAATCTCCGATAGGAGAGGCACTCAAAGAAGAAAAAGAATCTATAACGTACCAAGCTGTGTTATCTGATTGCTTTATCAGTTTGTTATTTGTTAATAAAAACCTTTATTCTTCGCAGCAATAACAAGTTTTTTAAAAAGAAATAAAGATTTGTTTAAAATATCTAATCTCAATATTTTAGAATTATAAATTAAAGCTTTTAACTGAAATGCTATGCCAAAAAAAAACTGAAATTAATTTGTTATTAACGTCATACTTATTCTAGTGCCATCTGTTGTAAAGTTGTTGTAGAGAAAGCTGAAGTTCTTAGGCGTTCACTTGGCAATCATATAACAGGATTTTAATATTCAAAATTGTATCTTTGTTTATATCATTTCCTTGTATCAAAAAAAGTTTACTTTCCGCGAAGCTACACATTTCCTACTCGTATTTCCCGTTTTCGAGGTCATGCCTCCAACATCTGCCGCTATAATTTTTTCTCGTTGCCACAAAACTCATAGATAGTGCCATAAATTCAACACCTAAGCCATCGGTCAGCCGTTAAACGTATTAAGAGGCAGTAAATGCGACATTCCCCGTATATTTCGAATAAAAAATTCAAGAAGAAGCCATGGACGCTGCTCGACCCTTCAACTCGTTGCCAAGGCAACGCATTATAGCAGGAAATAAGGAAGGAATTACGTTATTATGGAAGATAAAGGTTTTGTTTAATTGAATTTGTATTTTTTTTGTCTGGTTTTGAATGTTTTAGTATATTTTAGACAAATTTATACATTCAAGAGGGTTGTTATGTAAATTTATATCATTCTCTCAGAAACGGGATCATTAATAAGTAATAAATTATACTGGAACAAAAAAAAAGAGTTCGAGGTCATGAGAGACGAGGCATCTCAGAAAATTTGAAAAATATTAACGTTATATGAGGACGGCTTTTTGTAAATGAATGAATAGTAGATTTATATTCACTACTTTTTGTATATAGCCAAGTCGTTTGACAAGGAGGACATGGAATATTATATAATAAGGACAATAAAGCAAGAATATGAGCTAGGAACTAATCAGGGATAAATATGTGTAAGACTGAATAAATATGTATTGGATCCAAGGTTGGCGGAAAATGAAAATAGCTAGCACAAGTTTTGATCAGAAACATTTATAAGGTAACATGAACTTAATGACAAAGCAAAAAATCAGATACATCATCTATCTACACTCAGATGCAAAAAAATCGATTCATGGGTATTATTTGCTGAAAAAAGAAAACGTTTGAAGATATTAGTTTTAAATCAGGTATATATGTAAAAGTATATGTTAGATTAAAATAATTTTTACAGATTATCCAAAAAAATCATTTATTTATAGAGACATACGCCAAAACTCAAAAATACAAGAATATTCAAAACTTTCTAAAATTAAGAAAAACATTAATAATAAATCAATATCTAGTGTTTTCCCCTCGAGCCCTTATAACAGCCTGTACACGTCTGGGCATTGTGGTAATTAACCTCTGGATATCAAATTGATCCAATTGGTCCCATATTTCTTGAAGAGCCGCTGTAAGTTCAGCCAAGTTGTTTGGACGGGGTACTCGTGCTCGGAGACGTCTTCCCATCATATCCCATAGATGTTCCATGGGATTGAGATCGAGACTGCAAGCTGGCCAGTTCATACGGACAATTCCCACCTCCTCTATATATTGGTTGACGATTCTAGCACGGTGAGGACGCGCGTTGTCGTCCATAAAAATAAAATTAGGTCTAATGAAAGGAGCAAAAGGTACCACATGCTGATCTAAAATACTTGTTTTGTATCTTGCAGCAGTCATAGAACCTCTATCTACAATAACTAAAGCAGTATGGGCTTCTAAACTGATACCAGCCCAAACCATAACAGAGTCCCCCCAATAACTTATTCTTTTCGCAATATTACTTTGAAAATATCACTCTCCGTGTCTTCTCCAAACGCTTTCTCGGCCGTCTGGTGACCTTAGACAAAATCTGGACTCATCTGAGAACAATACATTGCTCCAATCTGCATCACTCCAGTTTTCATGTTCTCTTGCAAAAGCAAGGCGAGCTCTGCAATGTTCTATGGATAGTATTGAAGATAGGGCTGGCCTTCTGGATAATAAATTACCTTCTACAAGTCGTCGACGAACTGTCCATCTGCTTACATCCACATTTCTCACTCCGCTCAGACGATTTGCCAGTTCAACTGAAGTTAGATGCCGATTTCTCAAACATGATGAGACCAGAAATCGATCATCTCTTTCGGATGTTACCCTTCTAAGACCTGATCCTGGTCTTCTTGTGAAGTTACCGGTGTCGCTAAAACGCCGAACTGCTCTTTGAACCGAAGATCGACTAACAGCCAACATTTCAGCTGCATAATATTGGCTACGACCATCTTGAACTAAAGTCACCGCCCTTGCAGCATCTGTCGAAGTTAGAGACATTTAGGAAGGATAATTAAATAAAAATATAACACGTTTTGAAAATAAAATCACTACACTAGTATGGTTGTTGAATTAAAAACAACATTCAATAAATATCTACTTGCTTCAGACACTTTTTGACAAAAACCTGAAATACTAATTTGTTTTAAGAAATATAAAAAGCAATATTAAATATATTATTTTATTTCTCGTATACGAGGGTACACTTAAATTTACATACGTAATTTAATGTCTCTAAAATTATACAACTTCAAATAAATAAGAAAAAAGGAATAGATCGATTTTTTTGCACCTGAGTGTATATAAAAGGCTAGGATGACAAGTCACACTGTTTGTTCAGTAAGATTGATACGCCACCTAGGAAACAAATCTGAACTACCAACTGACATGAATAAACTTATCTGACAGATAAAATTATTTATTTGCCAAATAAAGTACAAAATAAGAAGTTGTCTAGAAGATAAATTGCGTTTATTGTAGTTTGTTATTATGTTTTAGGTTATTGTGAAATCAAAAATATAACCTAAATATTGTTTATTGTGGGTGAGAAACATGGATCCGGTTTAAAATCGAAGAGTATGGATGTTTAATGCTTATAAACTTACTGCGAGAATACAGTATTTGGGACAGAATTGACCATTTTAATTTTTGTAATAATATAGACTTTTTTAAGAGGTTTACATTAAGTAAATTGACAGTGATCTATATTCTGAGAATATATTGTAAATAGTTGTTAATAAAAAAATTATAAAAGTAGGTATTCTCCTTTTTTTTCTTCACTTATTATAGACATTCAATCTTTTCATAATCTTGATAATTAAACAAAGTTTAAATGGAGATAATAGAAATGGGTTGTTACTTGGAGATTATGATTACACCGTAAAGCCATTTTTAAGGAGTCCACTAAACAACCCACAAAAAAAATTTCAATAATGAATTCCATCTTAAAACCAAATTTGTAACAGAACTGTTTATGTATGGATGAAAAGGTTTAGATGCAATTTTATTCAATGGAAATGGCTGTAAAGTTGAAAAGATTCAACCGTTCTAATCTACAGCAATATTCTATAACCTAGGGAGAGATTAAAATGTAGACAATTTGAAAATGAATTGCTAAATGAAGACATTATTGAACTTTCTGACGTTAAATATGTTTGAACTAAACTATTTTAATGTTAAGGAGAAACATCAAAAGAAACATTAATATACACGCATAATTTTTTTATTCTTTATTAATTTTTTTTACATAATTTAATTTGTTCCTGCTACTCATCACCATCATCATCAACCTGTGTGCGTCCACTGCTGGACATAGGTCTTCCTCAGCTCTTACCATCTGTCTCTGTCTTGTGCGGCTTGCATCCAGTTATTACCAACACGCTTCGGGTCGTCAGTCCATCTAGTTGGTGGGCATCCTCTGCTCCGTATCGCTGGTATACTCGACAATACGTTTTGTCCATCGGTTGTCTAATATTCTTGCGACGTGTTCTGCCCAATTCCATTTTAACGACGCGATTTTTTCGATAGCGTCTGTTGTTTTTGTTCTATGACGTATTTCTTTGTTTGGGATTCGGTCTCTCAGAGAGCCACCCAACGTCTGGCGCTCCATAGCCATCTGAGTCACGCGAATCTTATTAACTACCTCTTTTGTGAGTGCTAATATTTACGCTTCATAAGTAAGTATAGGTAACACACATTAGCAAAAGATTTTCCTTTTGAGGCATATGAGTAGATTCGATCTAAATACATAGTTTAATTTACCAAACACTGCCCAGGCTAATTCTATGCGATGTGGGAGCTCACATGTCTGGTTATCTCTACCCAACCGAATTTATTTCGCCATAGCCATACTTACTCATTGCTACTTCTGCATCATTTTGTTTAAATCCCATTTTCTCATTAAAGTCGCTCATAATTAAGGGTATGAGAGCAAGAGTGGGCTAACCAACATTTTGCTGATAATTGAGTTATAGATTGCAATCACTTCTAACGACCTAAAGTTTTAAAGCAAAACCGGTCTAACCAACATTTCCGTATATTATGACATAACTTTCCAGTAAGATGATTTTGCATTATAGAAAATAACAAAAATTTGAAAACACGAATGGGCTAACCCACGAAGTTGTGGAATAGACCAAAATTGTTCAATACATAAATACTTAAAAGTATGCAAGAGTGGGCTAACCATCCTCTTTGTAGGATAGACCTGTTTTAACTGCTAATCAAGGGTACGTATCACACACTAACCTTCCAGTGAATAGATGTTTGTGTTAAAGTGGAAATTAGACTGTGTAGTGCAGTCCCTTTCATTTTAATCGTATCCTCTCTTTGCGCTTGGAGATGCGCTATGGTACACAATACCTACCTACCGGACTTCGTCTTAGAAGTCCATAATTTGGCTACTAATAATGCTCATATGTATGTTTGGAACGAGACACAAGCATCACGAGGACCTCAAGAAATAGGATCCTGTTTACTGCATTATTTTAAAAATGTTGTTACAACAAAAAATGTAATACTATATTCCGATCAATGCGGAGGGCAGAACCGTAACATTAAAATGGCTTTCCTTCAAAAAAATTGTTTTAAACATACTCTGCAGTAAAATTCATTGTTATATATATATAGTTCAGCTCAACAGGCCTCAAAGGCCGAAGGCTTCAACGGTTTTCTTCCATTTCTTTCTATCTTGTGCTAAGTTTTTCCAATCTTGTACCCGCAGCGACTTCAGATCTTCTTTTGCCGACTCCAGCCATTTTCTTCGGGGGCGACTTCTTTTTCTTTTTGTACCAGCCTCCGTGTTTATTAATTCATTGGGAAATCTTCCTTCCTTCATTCTTGCTATATGTCCGAGCCATCTTAATCTTTGAATTTTAGCAAGTCTTGTTATTTTTGGTTGCCCATATATTTGCATTATTTCTTCATTCATTCTTCTTCGCCAGATGTTCCCCTCTTTTACACCTTCGTATATCCTTTTAAGAAATTCATTGTTAATTTTGTTATTAATATAAAAATACAAAACAATACACTGCAACATAATTCAATATATTAATACAATACAAATTAAAATGTAATATTCATAAGTATTTAAAAATGACAATATACGTAACTTACTTACGCATATGTTTAATTTACCATGGTAAAAATATTAATAAAAAAAATATTGTTTGGTGATACAACTGTCAATTTACCTGACATTGCCAAATACAATATTTAATTGTTGTTTGTTGTGTATATAAGTACACATTTGAACTTTCTTGAGATATTTACAAGTTTTAATTTATAATTTAACATGCCTAATGAGGCTTGATTCACTCCCGTACAAATTTTTAACGTGGAGCGCGCGTATAGAAGTATAACTTCAAAAAATTTTTTTTTTAAATATCTACGTACCTGACGACTGGATAAAGTTAATAGCACATGCACGAAAGAAAGCACATTTTACGGTAATAAAGATGACAGAAAACAATTTTTATTCTACTAAGAAGTTAGAAAGAAATATAACAAATCGCAAACTTAATTTCAAAACACAAAAATTAAAAGTCCAATGGTTACAGATTCAGTGGTTACAATACTTGAAAACAAATCCATTTACAATTTATGACAATTACAGCAATAATGCAGATGTTTTCTTTTACTCACTAGATGTTAAAAAGAGGACATCCAGGGAAATACTTCAGCTAGATTATCTTTATCCCGATGGACATCCAATAACCGAAGCAAAAAAAAGATCTTTTGGAATTACTTTCATTTATATCTCCAATACATCATGGATTTTACACAAGCACCAGAATAATAAGATCCACTATACAGCAAGAAGAAGAGTTCATTAACGATGAATATTAAGTATTTTTGTTACTTTGTTTTTTAATAAAGCAAATTTTCAACATTGATATTGTTTAATTGTATTGTACTCTATGTAGGTCTAATCCACATTCCTATTAAAATTTTTAAGGGCACACTGATGCAAAAGCGGTCTAATCCACAAAAAAGCTTAAATTTTTGTTAAATATACTGCAAGATCTTCGAGTTTTTTGTTATTAGTTAATGATTTGTAAACAATGACTACATTTTGGCATCATATTTTAATTTCATAAAATTTCAAAAAAACGCATATATTCTTGGTTCATGTAAATCCATTATTTAATATTTGGGATTAGCCCAGTCTTGCTCTCATAGCCTCAATTATTGTGTAATATGCTGATGTGGCATGTAACGCTGTTTTTAGGTCCTCATAAAATTTCTTCAAATGTGTGGGTAGTCCTGCTACTACAAATTGTATAATCAAAAGATATATTAAAACATTAGTGTGATTTCTTTGACAATTAATTAAATATTGGCGTGTTCCGAAATAAATTTTACGTGTATATTACAGATAAGTAACCGCAACAAAACTTGACGTGCAAAGACGGGTAGATTTTATTCTATGAATAAATGTTTATCCCCCCGATAACTATCTGTCAGATAAGATAATATTTATCTGCAGGTCCTTTCATGCAAGAAGGTTATTATTTTAAAAAATTAAATTTTAAATCCTTTTGAAAATTTGTTGATTCTAGAATATTGGCTGCGAATTTTGTGATCGGTAAAAAATATAATACAAAACTTAAGCTTAAATATAATATAATACAAAGTGACTTATTTGTTATGAAAGTTGTACAGTAGATTAAAATATCATTTTGTTTGGTCCTAGTCTTAAGTAGTAGTGAAGTGAAAAAAAAAGTGCATATAAAGAGACGTGAAAACTGATTCGATAAAGAATGTACTACTGCTTTAGCATAAAGAAATAGGTCAAAAGTACAAGATATAAAGACAATACTATCGAAATCTTTGTGGTTAAAGGAGAAGTTTAAAAAATTTACAGAAAAAACAAGAATAGCTGGAAATACGAGCCTTCATAAACAAAGAGGTAAAAAATTTCTACCAAGAATTTAAAAAATCAAGAGAAATTTAAAACAATAACATAAAGTATTCAAGAAGGTTTACTTAGTGAATAAGGTTTACTACAAAGTACGAGGAACCAACTTTGAATGAAATTAAAGAAATAATTAGAAATAATACCGCCGGAACATGATTATTTATCAGATGAAATGAAGCCGATGATCATTTACTAGGGACAGCCGAAGTAAACGATGTACCAAGAGAATTGGTAATAAAATGCAAATTATTAAAGAATATGCAATCGTTTGAAATCGATGAGTCTATTGGCAATGAACCTGTGCCATCAAATATTCTGAAAAACACTATCGAAAAAGGTAAACCGAAAACAGGATATTATCTTACAAAAGAGGAATTTAAATGAAAATTTTTTTTTACACATTTGCACAAAACTCTCACATAAAGGATTAATATATGACGTCTCCGTTTATTTGTTCCTATATTTTTCTTAATTTCTAATCTTTGTGCCGTTAAATTCATCGAGTTTAAAACTATCTTTTACATTTTAAAATTGTCGCCTTCAAAATGTAATGCATCGTCTTTCAGCACAGCGACGGCCCTGTTGAAGACGGAAGTCGGTTGGCTTGGAATTAAATATAGAAATGAATTTCCTTGGGTTGTGAAGGCCAGAAGCCCCAAGGGCCCCACCTGAAAACTACTTAAAACGGAGTTATTGTCCTAATGGTTATCGCCTTTATTTATTTTTCAAGAAAGTTAGACGGAGTTGTCGATTGGTTTTGCGGTGGAAAATGAGGTTATATTTCCGGAAAAGGAAATGAAGAAGATATAGAAGTTTAAGAAATTCAACACAGAAAGTCAGTTTGGAATATTTTAGCCCTTTTATTTACAGTTCAGGTTTAAGGATTTTTTAGCTTTTACAATAAATGCTACGATTTTGCTTAACCCGTAATGGCACACGTGGAAAAATTGTCACGTCTTTATTTGAGTCGTACAACTAAAACATCCCTTAATACCTTGTGTAATTGTTTTTTTTTATTATATTTATATTTTTGACCTACAGGATAAATATTTGTTTAATATAGGTATATGAATACCTGTTTTTATTTAAATTTGTAATAAGTTCAGTTTTTTGATACAAAGAAAAATTTTACAGAATAGAAACATAACACCTAATAATAAAAAAAACAGTTTATTCATGTTTTCTTTTAAACTCCAAACAACAAAAAACAGAAATAAAATTCTTACAAAAAAAAACAGATTTTTACACATCAAACAAATATATTATGGGGCTTTTCTTTCCTTTGCGGGTGGACATGATCTTCAAGCTCTTTAACAAACAACTTTAGAGAATAAGAGGTAGTGAATGCAATTTATACTGACTAGATCGTTCTCAGAGCACGGAACCTCTTATTACTCTCCAATTTGGTATATTAGAACTTTATATTTCTACATCCTTTAGCAAAACTAACATGACTTAACAATGGCAAGTATGACCTTGCCAAAAAGTTGTTACAACAATGGTTTTTCTAAAAACCAAAGTTATTCAACGCGGTCTTACTGTGTGGGAAGAATATCGCATTTACTCTGATGTAAAACAGTCAGAGGTCAACAAGTCAATAGAGAGTTTTGTCCCAATCTCAGAAAGAGTGATGCTACTACAAATAAGGATATCACACACAAAACTAAATTTGATCCAAATATATACGCAAACGACGGATGTAACAAAAGATGAAGTAGAAACATTCTACCAACAAATTGAAGATGCACTGATTAAGAACAGGGAAATCACGGTAGTTATGAGCGATTTCAATGCAAAAGTCGGCAAGGGAAGAGCTGGAATAATAATGGGAGATCAATTCTTTAAATTACCTATGAGACGGTTATATACATGGCGCTCACCAGCAGATAAACCGAAAAAGGGTAAGAAACCAAATTGATTAAATAATAATTAAAGAGAGATATCGTAACACCATCAAATCAATTGAAACATATCCAGGAACAGATGTCAGACCATAACCCACTAATCGCTAATGCCATGCTTAAGCTTAAACGTATTATAAAATCCCAAATAACTCCAAAATTAGAAATTAGAAAAAATTAGTTAGAAAACTGAAAGAAACTGATATAAAAATAAAAGTAACACCTACGAGATAAACCAACAATGGGAAACATTAAAAAACTGCCTCCTCGTTCCATGCAAAAAAATATTTAAAGAATTGATAAGAAAGAGAGACAACTGGATGACCGACGTAATACTCGGCAAGATGGACCAAATGAGACAAGCCAAGATTAAAGACAGTCACAATTACAAAATCATTAACAATTAAAATAGAAAAATGACAAGAAAGGCAAAACAAACTTACTATGAGGAAAAATGTAAAGAGATAGAAGATCTTCAGAACAAATACGACCTATTCAAACTACATAAAAAGGTTAAAGAAATGACAGGCCTGCAAAAAGAAACCACAGCACAACTCTTTTAGATAAAAATGAAAATAATATGATAACGACTGACGAAAAGCTAAAACGATGGAAAGAATATAATGGAAGAGCTCTTCGACGACGAAAGAGGAAACCCACAAGACATATCGTTCGAGGACAGAGAAACAAGTATAGAAATTACAAAGGAAGAAATATTGTATGCACTAAAGAACACCAGAAACGGAAAAAACCCGGGGCCAGATCAACTGCCTATTGATGTCCTTAAAATCATAGAAAATGGGTACATGGATGTCCTCTTAAAGTTCTTTAATGAAATTTATCAGTCGGATGACATACCCAATGAATGGTTGTCCTCAACATTTATTTGTCTCCAAAAAAAAAAAAAATGCTAGAGTATGCACCGACCACGGCACCATAAGCGTGATGTCTCACACACTTAAAATGTTTTTAAAGATCATCCTTAAACGCATTTATGAAATACTTGATATGGATATTGAAGAAGCCCAATTTGGATTCCGTAGAGGCGTAGGCATTCAACGTACTAATCCAGAGATGCTTGGATGTAAACCAAGATATTTACGTCTGTTTTATAGATTACAACAAGGCTTTCGATAAAGTTCGCCAAAAAGAGCTAATGGACATCCTTAAAGCAAAACAATTACAATACAATGACCTTCGAATTATAACAAATCTATATTATAAACAGCAGGCACACGTACGCATTAACGAACACACATCAGAAGAGTTCGAAGTTAAAAGAGGAGTGCGACAGGGGTGTGTATTGTCACCACTACTATTCAATGCATACTCTGAAGAAATTATAAAACGAGCTCTTGAGGGAGAAACAACAGCAGGAATAAAGGTCAACGGAACACCGATTAACAACATTAGATATACCGACGATACTATCATAATAGCAGACAAGCTCCAAGACCTCCAGACGCTAATAAATAAGATAACTGAGTATGGAGAAGAATATGGATTATCAATAAACATCAAAAAAACTAAATTTATGAGGATATCAAAAACCCAAAATAATGATGAAACCCTGAAAATTAACAGTTAAACTTTTGAACAAGTTGAAAACACGGCACAATAATTAATCACACAAACGATTACTCCAAAGAAATCAAAGTTCGAATAGAGAAAGCACGAACAAACTTCAATAAAATGAGAAAGGTACTTTATCCAAATGAACTGAAATTAGACTTGAAAGTTAGGCTGGCAAGATGTTATATTTTCTTGACTCTGCTTTACAGGATAGAAGCATGGCCACTTAACGCGTTGACTACTAAAAAGTTGGAAGCATTTCGACTGTGGGTATATAGAAGAATCCTGAAGATATCATGGACCGAGCATGTAACAAACAACAAGTCATGAAGAGTCAACAAAAGAATGAAGATATTGGAAATCATCAAGAAATGAAAGCTGCAATACCTGGGGCATGTTATGCGCAATGAAAGATAAAATATACTTGAATTAATTATACAAGGAAATTCCAGGCAAGAGAAGTGTAGGCAGGAGAAGAATCTCATGGTTGCGTAACTTGAGGGAATGGTACGGATGCACATCAATCGAACTATTCAGAGCTGTAGCATCTAAGATCAGAATAGCCATGATACTTGCCAATCTTCGTCGCGGAGATGGCACGTAAAGAAGAAGAAAACAGTAAATAAAAGTAGTAATTAAAGGAACTCACAGAAGACGTTGCAAACGTCGCACTTTTCATTTTCTGATAATTGAAAATATTACACGCACGATAGCGATGTCAGATAATACATTACTTTTATGAATTGTTCCTTTTAAGAATATGATGCAAAGTAAAACGCAGAATAAATAATCTTTCTTAAGGGTAATTAACGGCATAATCTTAAAAAGATATGAAATATAGTCCTTTTCTCGCCTTAATTGTAATTTACAGTATCACACACACTCCGGTGCACCGGCTTAACCGTAATATACTTTTTCTTTTTACATTATAAAGGTAACAAGACTTTGGAGAAAAATGTCTAGAATTTTGTGTTTTCTTTTGTAAGTGGATTACGGTGGCATCTTGGATCTTTTCCAAATTGATTTTCTGCTCTCAGGTTATATCTTTTAATTTAATTGTCACTGGTACCGTGGAAGCCGCCACGGGAAAAACGTCTCTGTATTAAGATTAAGGGCTTAGTGTTATAATGGGAAAAATAATATAAGTTCGTGTCTTAGTTTCTGATTGTAATCCACTTAAGAGTATTGTAAAGATAATATAATATTTTTATCAATAATATAATATTATTCTTGCGAATTAATATATCCTTTTCTTAGACTTTCTGTTGTCAAAAATTCTTATAATTGGTTAATTATCCTGATGACACGATTGAGTTGTGAACACTCAAAAGCACTTGTGTGAAGTTTATCATTTGACTTCATCCCACTTACACGACCAATCCCAATTTACAATTAAAATTATCAGACCCAGCTAAAGAGAGAAAACGAAAAATCTTATACAGTTTTCAAATTTTCAAAAGAAAAACAAAAACATATTACTCGGAAAGAGTCACAAAAGGACTAGAGATGGATTTCTATGGACAACAGAAACAAGTATGGCGCTTCATAAGATAATAAAGAAGCGAAATGAAAGAACTAGTTGAAATAGAAAACATACAAGAGGATACATGGGTGGCCTTCCTGACAGAAATGTTTAAAAAACAAAGGAAAAACCTTTACCAGAAACGCAAAATATAATAACTGAGGAAAATACCGAAATCTCCCAAAACGATGTGAAAGAAGGAATAAACAAATTAAAAAATAAAAAGTCACCAGGAGAAGATCAAATACCAAATGAACTCTTAAAATATGAAGGAGATCACCTTGTACAACAACTGCAACTTCTTAATAATACAATAATCACCACGAACAGAATACCAGATGAATGGAGGAGAGCGATCATGGTGATGTTCTTTAAAAAAGGAGATAAGAAAGACCCCAATAATTATCGAGCTATAAATCTATTAAATAGAATTCTCAAATTGGCCACAAGAATAATAGCGACAAAAATAAACGAACGAATATCTCTGCAAGAGGAAGAGCAAGGATTTCGGACAGGAAAATCATGCACGGATGCAGATTTTGTAATAAGACAAATAAAAGAAAAGTCGCTGGAATACAACAAAACAGCATATATGTGTCTGATAGATTTGAAGAAAGCGTTTGATAGAGTGAGAATTCGGGACACGATACATTTATTATAATGAAAAGGGAATATCACTGGATTTAGTAAAAACCATTGAGAATATATATAAAGATAACATAGCTATGGTAAGATGTAAAGGAAAACTATCGCAACCTATCAAATATGAAACTGGCATTAGACAAGGAGATACGCTGAGCCCATTAATATTTAATCTGGTAATGGATGAAATCATAAAGACAGTTAAAAAAAGAAGAGGATATAGAATGGGAGAAAAGGAAATAAGGATAATATGCTACGCCGACGACGCCATAATAACAGCCGAAAATGAAGATGACCTACAAAGATTAATTAAAGAATTCGAAGTTATGGCGCTCATATACAACATGGAGATCTCAACAGAGAAAACTAAAACGATAGTGATATCAAAGGAACCGAGATGATGTAAACTAGTTGTAAATAACAAAAGAATAGAACAATTGATGGAAACTGAATACTTGGGAGTAAAACTGTCAAGCTACGGAAAAGTGGAAGAAGAAGTACAAAAATAAGTGAACATGGCAAACAGAGCAGCAGGATGTCTCGACAACACAATCTGGAGAAACAAATACCTCACATCGGAAACGAAAACCAGGATATATAAATCAACAATAAGACCGATAATGACGTACACAGCGGAAACAAGAGCAGATACGGCGAAAACACAAAGACTACTGGAAACAACAAAAATGAAAGTCTTACGAAAAATAACAACCAAACTCTAAGAGACAAAGTAAGCAGTGAGGAAATACGAGGGAGATGTGGTATAGAGGAAATAAACACGTGGACCAAAAGAAGAAAAGTGGAATGGAATCAACACATCGAAAGAATGACAGAAAATAGAATAGTACGAATAGCAAGAGACAAATCGCAAAATGGAAGAAGATCATTGGGACGACCGAGGAAAAGATGGCCAGGCAACGTCAATTGAGGCTAAAAACCGAAGTAAAACACTCATTAAGCCTATTTATAAAGTAGGAAGAAGAAGAAGAAAAAGTTTTAAAATTTCTCTTGCAGTAAAAAACCCACACTTAAGCTTGCATAATTATCTTTGTCTTATCCGCTATAAATGGATATCCGCGTAAAATCCACATGTGTATTGTCATGATTTTGCGATCATCTTTAAAAGAGATTTCGATCGCAAAAATTAACTTAAGAATAATGTGAGTGTTTTAAAGTATTAATAATCAAAAACAAGCAAATACGTTTTCTCCTAATATAAAAAATAGCTGGATATAATGCACGTATCAAATGTTTTAGAATTGTTGCTTTCGTGCCTGTCAGTTCATTCGTAAACTTAATCCAAAAATATTTTGTCTAGGCGACGTTAATTTAACCGTGGCAGCTACTGTTTCGGTAATGCCTTCCTAAACTCGATAAGATAGTTGACTTCACTATCGTTTTTTGTTGCCCTAATGGAAAATCGATTGGAGTCACGTCAACTTTGACTTTTAGTGGTCGTTAAGCACCGCTAATAGAACACTTTCATCAAGAGATATTTCCAGCTTTCTGGAAAACCCAATAAACGTCAAATTATACAGAAAATCTTTATATTACAAGTCTTTTTTACGAGCTTTTTATCAGGTGGTAGGAGAATATATTGTTGAAGGTAAATACTATGAATATAAATACGCTGCTGAAGAAACCTGAACACCAGAATTTTTTTTCATTAGCTGCGGCCTAGTTATTTTAATAGCTTCACTAATTTATTAACTGATAATTAAAATAATAATTTTAATAACTACAAAAGTTTTTAAAGTTCAACTAAATCAGCTAACCTCTCTCTTTTCACTGAATAAGTCTCAAACTATATAAAAATGGCGATAGTGGTACCATTGTATAAAGAAGGAAACTCAAAGCAACCTAGAACTTATCGGTAAATATATCTTTTAACAGCCAACTTAAAGATCTTGGAATCATGTGTAAATAACCAAATTGTATAATTTTTTTATTCATCCAGCTACTGGTTTAACTGGCAATATCATTTTATGCATGATTCAAGCACAGTATCTGCTTTTATCGACATAATTATATAGACAAATACAATAAATTAGACAAAGGGTTAAGTTGTGTATTTGTATCATTGGATTTGCAAAAAGCTTTTGATACAGTTAAACATGACATACTTATTTTAGTACTTAAACAATATGTGATAACTGGAACGGTTTTAGTTTGGTTGAGTGTCTATTTGAATGGCAGAATACAAACAGTGACATGTAGTAATAATGTACTAAGCGTAGCAGAAGATAGTGCATGTGGAATTTGTCAAGGGTCTAAATGGGACTTTTCCTTAGTTAGCTATATGAATTCATTATTTAATTTATCGCTGTAGTTTATCTTGTAACTATATGCTGATGACAATGGCCTTCTACATATCAATAAAGATCCCTAAATATTAGAAGCTAATGTAGAAAAGGACTTATATAGAAATTCAAATAGATGAGTGGCTTGAGTATCACAAACTCTCACTTAATATGAATAAATGCAGTAATATGATAATTTTACATATATATGTACAGCTAGTTCCTAAAAAACTGATTGGAGTCTTAAAGCGTATTTTGTAGAAAATTGAGCAGAGAATTTTGAAGGATAAATATTTATTATTTACATACTGTCACTGTCACTGAGAAATCTTAAAATTTGTCAGATAACTTATTCTGTTCAATCTCAAAAAATGGCTCCATATGCTAGCAAGAACTAAAAGGAAGAATTGTAACGAAATTAGAAGATGGTTGGTCACAATCTGGCGTAGCGAACCATTTTAACGTAAGCAGAACAACAGTTTTTAATAATAATAAAATATGGAGAGAACAAGAAACTCTCGAAAGAAAGTAAGGCTCTGGAAAACCAAAACCATCTACTGCTCATGAAGATCGTACGCTTTAGGAGAGATTAGAAGAGAATCCTTTTGAAGATGCTAAAACTGCAAGAATTATGTCACAGTTTTCGAGAAGAGAAACAACAACTTGGCGCAGAATTAAAACATCGCGTCTTAGGTATCGAACTTCAGAAAAAAACAAGCTCTTACACCACAACAGAAGCAATCAAGATATTTGCTTTATACCATCCGCTACAAAATCAAGATTTTTGAGACAGATGAAAATGGTATGTATAAATACCTCGGAATAAAGCAAGCGCGGAAGATTGACCATAAGCAAATGAAAACTGAGATCACTACTGAGTTTATACGAAGGGTAAAACAGCTGCTTCGTTCACACCTTAATAGTAAAAATTTGTTAATATAATTTGTTGAAATACCTATGCATGTTCGGCGCTTAGCTACTAATTTGGTATTGTTAAGTGAACAAAAACGGATATAGAAAATCTTCAGCGAAAAGTACGAACACAACTCACAAAAGCACAAAAACACCTCGAAGTGCAGTAAAAAGAACGATATTACCACGGTTTTTAGGAGGACGAGGACTTATGGATATAAGTGAGCAACTAGAAAAACACATTACTAATTTAAGAAATTATTTTCAGGTGCAGGCTGAGACATCTACTCTACATCGCGCGATTTGTGCAGTAGGTGATACAACACCGATCAAACTGAGGGAACCAGAAATGCGCATAAACCATCTGACTAAGAACGAACAAATGCGCATCTGGATGGGTAAACCGCTTCATGGGCGACATCCTATTGAGGTCAGTCAAGACCATGTCGACAATATAGCGTCGAACTATTGGCTGACATCAGGAAAGTTGTTCCCTGGAACACAGAAGGTTCATTACTTGCCATTCAGGATTAGGTTATACCAACCAAAACTTACCTAAAGCATATCGTCAAAGATCCTCAGGTCCAAAATGACAAATTCCAACATGGATGTCAAGCTTTAGAAACCATCCAACACCTTACCGGGGGCTGCCAGGCATTTGCTGGAACTGAATATAAGGAACGGCACAACTCAGTAGGACAGATCCTTCATCAAGAGATAGCCATCAAACTGAGATTTCTCCAAACAAACCATCTCCCATATTATCAATACGTTCCTGGAAGTATACTTGAGAATGATAACTACAAGCTATACTGGGACCGCACTGTGCTCACAGACGAAACAGTGGCACATAATAGACCAGCTCTCATACTAAAAAGACAAATAACACTAATTGATGTGGCGATACCCAACAACAATAATCTCCGTGTTAAACAAAACGAAAAGATCGCCAAGTACAGGGATCTGGAAATTCAAATACGAAGACAGTGGAGAATGGAAAGTACCCAGACAATACCTATTATTCTCTCTACTACTGGAGTAATTCCAAAGAACCTCCTAGAAAACATAAAAAAGCTAGGTCTGAATGAACATCTCTACAAGACCATGCAGAAAGCTGTACTGCTCTCAACGTCCAGATGTGTACGAAATTTTTTGGAAGATACTCCAGCATACCAAGTCACCTAGATCTCGATAACACGGAAAGAGTCCCACCAGATCTCAATCCTTTTGATACCGTAGGTATCCAGGTTATGTGAATTTTTCCCTTAGAGGGAGTGTGAGCCGTATGGCTAAATCTGGATAAAAATAATAACAACAACCCTATTTTATGTAAAAACTATCATTTATATACTCTTTATAAAATGCAGGAATTCAAAATAATATCAATATCAATTTAGACCTCAATAATTATTACAATTTATGAATTGACATATGTAACCAATTGTTTGTTATTTGTTTGTTTATTTTATTATTTGTCTGTCATAATAAATATAATATAATATCAGACCAATTAAATACACTGCTCAAAATGATCAAATCTTACTAAGAGTCGTATCAGTTTTTTTAGGAACCAGCTGTACATAGGGAGATGCAGACTTTGGAGAATTCAAATATATTAAACTGGAGATGATCAAGGTAAAACATATTTGATATATATATATATATATATATATATATATATATATATATATATATATATATATATATATATATATATATATATAAACTCCTGGACACAATTAACGCACCACTCATATTTTTCTCAATAATCTTTATTTATTGATAATTTACTGTACGACAAGTTGCCTATAGACCTTGTTTGACAGTGACAGTTGTTATGTAAGCTAATAATAGTCTTGTTTTAACAATAATTTGTATTAAACTTCGTTTTAGACTAAAAGTCAGTTAAACTTTTCATAAAAAGTGCCGATTAAAGCAAAATGCTTGTGAGAAACAATCTTTTTATTGTGATATTTTTCATCACATGCATGTTTGGAAGTTCATTTGCATAAAAATCAAATAAAAAAATGAACCCCCAAAGAAATTTGTCAATGGAGGAGGCAGTGCGAGCATCGACTCTCCTAGATAAAGGATATTCAATGCGATACGTTGCAGGTTTGTTAGGAAGACATCATTCCAGCATCAGTCGCAAGGGGAGGCGATATAATGAAACAGGGTCGTACCATCGAAGACCAGGGCAAGGGCGAAAACGTTGCACTAATCAAATTGATGATCGTTTTTTGAGACAACGTGCTCTCAGAGATAGGAGAGTTACCAGCAGTGTGCTAAAAAATGAACTAGCACATGTTCGAAATGTCGCGACATCATCTCGAACAGTTAGAAGACGTTTACATGAAGCAGAATTGAGCAACAGGAAATCTGCCAAAAAACTCTTGCTTACCAGAAAACACAGGGTTTAGAGATAGAATTTTGCAAGATTGCATCAAAATTGGACCATCGATGATTGGAAACAAGTTCTTTTCTCAGATGAGACTAGAGTAAGCCTAAAAGCTCCAGATGGTCGTGAGCGTGTCTGGCGAAGGCGAGGAAAATGGTTTGCCAGCTGCAATATCTCTCCTAAAGTACCTTTTGGTGGTGGCTCTAAAATGTTTTGAGGGGGAATTTGTTTTGAAGCTCGTACGGAATTGGTCCCCATACGTACAAGGTCTATAAATGCCCATTATTACTTAGACAACATTATTGTCGAACATGTAATGCCTTTTGCTCCGTTTCTTGGACCTAATTTTTTATTCATACAAGACAACGCTCGTCCTCATGTGGCTCGACAGGTTATTGACTACATAAATGATGTTGATATTCCATTATAAGAGTGACTACCTAACAGTCCGGACATGAATCCTATAGAGCATCTATGGGACTATCTCAAAAAAAAAAGATTCGAAGTCGTAGACCCCTATTCTCTCATTGAAAAATGAGAGAATATTCCGCAAGCTTTTGTTGAAAATTGGATATCAAGCAAGCCTCGACGCATAAATGCAGTCATAAGAAGTAGAGGAGGGCCTACACGGTATAAGTGTTGACCCAGATGCATTTTATTGTGTTACTTTACTGATTTTTTTCTTTTTGCAATTTGGAGTTATGCTAGCTTATTTACGCATTTCTGGCAAAAACAAATTTTTAAAGAAACAATAAGGCAAATTAAGGTCATGACAAAGTCATGTTGGACTTATTTGTGTAGGTGTTTATTATTATTTCAATGTAACTTAGTTTTATTTTGTGTTCATATTGTAAATATTTAGAATATTTAAAGTGGTACGTTAATTTTGTCCAGGAGTTTATATTATTTATTAAGAATATAAAAAACTGTAATATCTTAGGTTAAATCAGTTAAAATCGTTATATTATTCGTAGTTTTGAGTATCACTGTATCACTGCCGCCGATTTTTCCATATCTATTTCTAGATTTTCATTACAGAAAGTAATACCCACAGAAATTGAAAATAAAATATTTTACATAAAACCACAAGGGATCGCCGACTTCTGGGCGAGCCTCAATCTGTTCTAGAAAGAAAATTAGGAAATGAAAGTTGTTCATTTGGGAGTAGAAGCTCATATCTTCTCAATTCCGAATTCCATTCTCAGATATGAATCTACAACGTCTCGGCTTGAACTTTGCCCGAGAGATGTAATATTTATTGTGTTTCTTTATGCCGATAAACAACTCGCAGAGACGAGAAATTTTGTGTTGATTTTGTAGTTGGATATTTTTTGATTTAACGTTAGTCCGTTAGAGAATCTCTACATCCTGACTAACGTCATTATTTTTGTAACTAAAATCAGGTGTTTGCTACAGGAAAGGTAAAGAAGAAGTTTCAGAGAAGACTTTCGGAGTTTTTGTTCTACTACAATATACTCCCTCTATAACGAACACGGTTATTACGAGGTTTGGCTTATAACAAGGTACAGTAGATGTCCCGTGAAATTTCTATTGAACTAATCCTCTATAGCGAGACAAATTTGGTTATAACGAGAGAAAATAAGATCAAAAAACGTGTTTTTTAACGTTTTTGGCCCGGCCGTGGCTATAAATAAATACCCTTTTTAACTACCGCCCGCAATAAACTTCTTCGTAAATTTACAATTTCTGATTCACAAGTGTCATTGTAGGGGGTTGACTATTCGCGCCTAATAATAAGAAGGTCCTAATAGACAAGATGTGGAAAGGGTTTTAAACATTGTAAGAAACTTTATCCAAAGACAAAACGCAAATGAAAAAGCATACAACTGTTTCACATCTTTAGAAAATATGATAGATAGAATACTGGACAATTTAAAGCAGTCAAAAATGACAGACTTCTTCCAATTGCAGAAGCAATAGTTTATGTTATCCTTGAAAACACGCTTTATACAATTTTTTTTTATTTTAACGTATATCGTTGACAATCAAAGTAAACAACTCTTTTTTGTTTTAATGTATTTCATTGACAATAAAAGTAAACAACGTTTTGAGAGGATTTTGTCGTGTAAACAGGAACCACTCCACCACGCCCCGACGCTTCAGACCATCCATAGTTCCGTTTTCATCAGACCATCTTTAGCCTAGACTGGGCTACGCCGAGTTCGGTGACTCGGTGCTCCCGGATGTGGGCCCTTCTTGTCCGGTTTTATAGTTTTTTTATTAGTTTTTTTGGGTAGCTTTCGCCTTTTTTCGCTGTAATTTTTTAATATTATTTATGGTCTTTTTTTAGGTTTTTTTTTTCAAAATTTTAAGGCTCTCTGAAAAAAAAAAACATTGATTAGTGAATGGGATATCTTCTGTTGATAGAGCTACGAACTTCTCAAGTGTTGACGCGAGAGTGAGTAGGATCTAATTCTGGCTTTTTAAATGTTATTTTAAAAACTGACAACTGACATGTGTCATGTATAGAAAATAAAGATTATTTAAATTAAACAAAAAATATTGAAACGTTGAAATTGTTTCGGGTTGAAAAGGTGCGACTCATCAAAAACCGACGTGCGACCAAAACTTGTTATACCATTTTTTGACGGTTTCCATCAAAGGAAAAAAGTCTTCGTACAACATTCAAGCGCTCATTGATTTTGATGTGCACTTTCAGTTGCAAAACCTAGAATCGAATGACTGATTGATATAGCTCTTTTTTAATTTTTCTAAAATTGGCGGACACGCCGCTGTTAAAATACCGCCTACGTAAATAGCAATGAATACATTGTTAGAGTAACAAAAACGCTTTAATTAGATCACCTACTTATTGAACAATTTTCTTATTAAAAAAAGTAAAATAATGTTATATTTATTTACCAGAAAATCCCCTGAAAAGAGTTTAATTTGAAAATTCTGGTTTATACCAAAAAAATCCTATAGAAATAAAGCAGTCATTGACGGTAACACAAAGCAAAGTGTGTATCAGGGTCGGGAATCATTACCCGGAAAGAAGCGATGTAAAAAGGGCCGTCGTCGAAGGGCACATTCGCGTTGGCTTTTGTTTGCTGAACATGTCACAAGAGATGAATGGCGGTGCTGATACTCTCAACTCGACAAATATTTGCAAGAAAGAACAAGAAAAACAACCCTTATCCCTCAACCCCCATACAAAAATGATGAAACAAGAAAGAGTGGTTGTTCTTGTCGGTGTCGAACGTCTCGGGAAATGAAATATGAGAATAGGACCCTCAATTTTTATAACAATATTTAAATTGCTCTTTCGAAAGAAGACTTTTGGGAAAGCAATAATAAATGAAGTGTCATTTTTGATAGGTTTGTATGTTAACTACTCCAGATGAACATTTAAACAACAAATTTAAAACAATTTTGATCATATTTTTTTTCTCCTATATTGTTCCTAAAAAAACTGATACAATTTTAGTAAGATTTGATTATTTTGAGCAGTGTATTTGATTGGTCTGATATTATATTATATTTTTTATGACAGACAAATAATAAAATAAACAAACAAACAACAAACAATTCATTACATATGTTAATTCATAAATTGTAATAATTATTAGGGTCTAAATTTTGGTATTATTTTGAATTCCTGCATTTTATAAAGTGTGCGCTGTTGATTTCTTTTGACTGTGGACTTAATCCATTACCCGAACTAAAATTACTCTTATAATTATATCTCTTATACTCATTATATTTATAACCTATTTATGATATGATAATAATGATTTACAATAGTAATTCACACATATATTATACAGGTACTTACATATATATTTTGGTGAGCGTTTTTGTTTGTTTTTATGCTATACTAAATACTAATACTACTAATAACTATTAAATTAGATATATATATATTTTTTAACTTTTTTACACAGCGCTAGGGCATAAACCCGGTTCAACACCTCGGAGGTTTAGGCCCTCTTTGTGTGTTTTTTTAATTTTTTTTTTATTTTTTTATTTCTTCTTTAATTTTTTTTTATTTATTCTTTTTTTTTAATTTTTTTTTATGTACCTTTTTTTTTTCTTTTCATATTTTAATTTTCACAATAAAATTTCACAATTTTAGTTTTATATTAATAATGTGTTTAATTGGGATCTCATAGATACTTTTATCTTTAGTAGCAATCAAAGCTTGTAGATTAAAAGGTTTTCTTATATATTGTGTAATATAAATTTGATCTATAAAATAATCTATTTCTTTTTTTTTTAATTTACAATCTAATATCATATGTTCTGCGGATCATAATTCTCCACATTCACAACAGTTTGTGTCTGACAGTCCTATTTTATGTTTATGTTGTGGAACTAAGGGGTGGCCAAACCTAAGTCTACATATATATGATATTAAGACCTTGTTGCCTTGATAGTCACTAAACCAGCTTTTAGATGGGATCTCTGTTTGGATAGTTTTATAATACAGTCCCTTTTTGGAATTAATATACCATTCTTTCCAGTTGTTGATTTTATTAATATTAATATAAGTATAGGCGTCATTTAGTGTTAACTTATATTCATAGTTAGTATCTAATTCTGTAGCACTCTTTGCTAGTTTGTCTACAATTTCATTATTTTTCAAATTGCAATGGGCTTTTATCCAACAGAATGATATTTCTTTACCTTTAGATTTAAGTCCAATAAAGTTTTTTATTATTTCTATAATGATATGATTGTAATGTTCGGTCCACTTCTCCAATTTAGTTAGAGCACTTTTGCTATCTGAAAGTATCACGAATCAATCATTATTGTTGATCGTTGCTATGTACTGCATTGCTCTTAATATTGTTATTAGTTCTCCTGTAAATACCGTGGTATCTGCATCTAGACCTATTCCTTCTCTGTATTGTATTTTAGGGTCCCATATAGCAGCAGCAACCTTAGAGTTAATTTTTGAGGCATCTGTATAAATTTGGTAATATTTTGGGCATACTATTTCTATATCCGTATTAAACATAGAGTTCCTTAGATTCACCGGGAATCTCGAGTAATCTCTCATATAAATTGGCTGTATATTAGGAATACTATTTAGATATATTTGAAATATAGGTGATATTCTTGATGTGTATAATTTATTTTTAAATTTAAGTTGTAGGTTTCAACAAGTAGTAAAGTAGATTTTTTCTGCCAGTATTCACTCGTTAGATCATGTATAAAAAGTTTTTGACACTTATCCACTATTAAACTCTCTTTAGCAATGGTTTTAATTATAAACTTTTCACATAGACTTTTTCTTCTTAAATGCAGTGGTGGTTCATTGCACTCTATACTTAAATTAGATGCCGGAGTGCTTATTAAAGCTCCGATACATAATCGAAGGCATTTATTTGATAACACTTCTACTTTTTTAGGTGAGTTTTGGCTGCTTGATTGTAAAATATGCATCCGTAGTCTAAAATTGATCTTATATATGATCTGTACATTATTAATAAAATATTAGCATCTGCTCCCCAAGTTATGTGACTTACTGCTCGTAATGCATTATAACCTTTTTCAGCTCTTGTCACAACATATTCAATATGATCTTTCCAGCTCATTTTTCTATCTAGTATCATCCCCAAATACTTAACTTTAGGTTGAACTTTAAACTGTAAGTTTTCCATTTTTACT
Organism: Diabrotica undecimpunctata; assembly: GCF_040954645.1. NCBI lineage: Eukaryota > Metazoa > Arthropoda > Insecta > Coleoptera > Chrysomelidae > Diabrotica > Diabrotica undecimpunctata. Next base: position 5,997,003 of record NC_092808.1, on the reverse strand, counting down.
AACTTGGAAGTTTTTGTTTTCTGGAAAATATGCAAACTTGTGTTTTCTTTACAGATATCTTTAAATTTAACTGATCCAAGTCATCAAGTAAATAATTGTATACTTCATTTATCATGTTGCTGCATTTTATAAAGAGTATATAAATAATAGTTTTTACATAAAATACGGCTGTTGTCACTATTTTTATTATTATTAAGGAATAAAACAAATAACTTAACTCAACAATATATTAAAGCAAGAATTGTAACCTTTCAACAATAATAAAATACCAAAATGCTTGATTCTAAGTGATTTCCTTGGTGTTTTACAAACGTTAAATCACATGTATCCTAAAAGCCCCCTAGAAAAAATGGTAAAATCTGAGTCGGAAAGTCAGAAAGTGTCGAAACAGATGTAACGGAGTGTCGAAATTCCGCGGGTGATATAAAACCGTCTATAAAAAATTTAATTACGTGTAAGTGGAATCAAGAATGGAATTATTCACAGACAATACTATGGAAAATTAAAGACACATTTACCTGAGAATGCACACAATCATCTTCTTAACATATTTAATATTATTTGGACAGAACAGAAATTTCCAACAGCATGGAGAGATTCTATTATAATACCTATATTAAAACCAAAATGCCCCAAAACAGATCCTGAGTCTTATAGACCGATTGCGCTAACATGTACTGCATGCAAACTGTTAGAAAAAATGGTCAACCGTCGTCTCCTCTGGACACTTGAAGATCGAAATATTATTATTCCAGAACAAAGTGGTTTCCGACAAAATAGATCAACTCTAGACAATATTATAGACCTAGAAAGCAGTGTACATGAAGCCTTCTCCCTTAATCAAAAATGTATTGGAATATTCTTCGACATTGAAAGAGCCTTTGATACAGCTTGGCGCCACCGTGTCATCAGTTTACTGTACGATTTAGAAATCAAAGGACATTGCCTTGCATTTATAAAAAACTTCTTATATAAAAGATATATACAATTTAGAGTAAATGGTAATTTGTCGTCAAAAGTGGAATTGGAAAATGGAATTCCTCAGGGATCTGTTATAAGTCCTACGCTATTTATAATTGCCATAAATGATGTTCTACGAAATTTAAAACTTCCACTTAAAGGCCGCTTATATGCTGAAAATCTCGTAATATTTGGTCAAAGCAAAAACTTAAACAACCTCTCACAACTTGCACAGAGTTTCTTGTTAGATATTGACAAATGGTCAGAGGAAACTGGCTTTATCTTTTCAACAACTAAGACTAAATATATAGTATTTTCTAAAAACAAAGTCAGTACACCAATCTCATTATATCTATACAACCAATCACTACAACAAAAAGATTCGCTAAAATTGCTAGGAGTTACTTTTGACAGAAAGTTGAATTGGAAAGAACATGTCAATAATCTAGCATGTAAATGTTACAGAAGATTAAATTTACTAAAAATTCTAGCACCCAAGAATTGGGGTTCAGACAGGAGTACATTGCTAATTATATACAGAACTATTATACGATCACAGCTAGACTACGCAGCTATAGCTTACGACTCAGCATCGAAATCAGTACTTAAAAAGCTCGATACTATTCATAACACAGCACTCAGAATATGCCTGGGAGCCTTTTGTACAACACCGATTGAAAGTTTACTTTACTACTATGAATTGTCGTTAAATGATAGAAGAGCTTACCTTAGTCTAACATATGCAACAAAAATTAAGGATAATGCAAAAAATCCTGTCTATAGAGATACTTTTACTGATAATTACCCAAACCTTAATACAAATCACCGTTCTAATAAACCTTTCTATAAAAGAATAAAAGACCATTTGCATCTGTTTGATATTGTCATACCTGAATGTCTTCCATACACATATAATCATAATCCACCTTGGATTCAAAACATACCATCATATAACTTTGAACTTACATCATTTGGTAAAAACTTCACTAATCCTGATCTAATTATTTCCCATTTTAGAAAAATCATTAGTCGTTATAAAAATCATACCCAGATATACACTGATGGTTCAAAATCATCCGACGCTGTGGGAGCGTCTGTAGTATCTCCAGAGAAGGTCCTTAAATTCAAACTATCTAATGTTAGTACTATCTATACAGCTGCACTGTATGCTCTCTATCGCGCCATAGAACTAATCAATCTGACAACAAACTCCAAATATATTATCTTAACAGACTCACTTAGTGCCATACAAAGCATCCGACAACTGTATCCAAAAAACCTGCTTTAAAAAAAAATTAAAACAGTCCTTCTTCAGGCGTATATCAATTATAATGAGGTAACTTTCATCTGGATCCCATCCTATATAGGAATAAAAGGCAACGAAACTGCTGACCATAGTGCGAAAGACGCGATAGTGAGTGACGTTTCCGAGATCGTAAACACATCAGTATCAACGGATATAAAAGCTTATATAAAAAAATCAATCTTAAGTGCGTGGAAAATAAATGGAATGTGTCGAATTCAAAATTAAAACAAGTGAAACCCAGCATAGAGGCATGGAATGTGTTACCTAAGTCAAGAAGCCAAGAAATAATAGTAACGCGCCTCGGACTCGGACATACTAGGTTAACGCATGATTACTTAATTAAAAAGTGCGAACCGCCGCGACATGAAACGTGTAATACGACACTAACAATAATGCACATACTATGTGAATGTCCCCTCTACAATCAACAACGAAGCAATAACAAGATACCAGGAACACTTATAGAAGCTCTAGGTGCAGACTGTAAGTTTAACAATACTCTGAATTTCTTGAAAGACATTAATAAGTACCACAATATTTAATAAACCAAATTGTAATGAAGTAATTGTACCTAATGTAATCCACTAATTTTTCGCTAATGGCCATTTGGTCGATGCGATTTTCTAAATAAAAAAAAATTAAAGACAATGTTTATCCATGGCTACCTAGAACTCGAAACCGAAAACTGCAAACCATCATTACTCGTCTACATTTAGGCCATACAAGATATACGCATTCGTACCTTTTTACCAGAGATAATCCCCTTAAATGTGACATTTTTGACGAAACAAACAGTGTTAAAGATTTTTTAATTGACTGTCCACTTTTTGTAAATGAACGCAACAGGTTCAATATTCCAAACAATATCAATAAACTCTTAGGTACAGACTTAAATTATGCTGATTTGGGAAAATATTTAAAATGTAATTATATTAAAAAATTTAAACTATTAGAATTGTACACCTACAGCTAATCACCTTATGGTGGATGCAGTAAGCTTTTTCAAAAAAAAAAGAATTGTAACCAAATTAAAAGATAACTGGGCACTCTTAGAGAGCAAAACATTTTAACATAAGCAAAACCACAGTTTTTCTATTAATAAAAAATGAAGGGAACAAGAAACTCTCGAAAGAAAGCGAGGTTCTGGAGACCAAAACTATACTAAATTTAGGTATGTAAAAATAAAATTAATATTTTGTAATATTTCCATCAGCATTGATAACAGCTTGTAGTCTTCGGTTCATCTGCGTGAAAGGAACTTTGAGATTGTCTCCTTCAGAGAGCTCTTCCCAAACCTGTTGTATACCGTGCCACAGCTCTTCAGCATTTTGAGGTATAAAATTACACGGATACAACCGTTTTATAATAACCCCCCACACAATCTCAATTGGGTTTATATCTGGACTGTAGCTGGGCCATGGTAGGGTTTCGATGTTGTTATTCTGGAGCCACTGGTTTATTATATTTGCAGTGCGAACAGGAGAAATTATCTTGTTGAAAGATAAAATTATTTTATGAATATTACTGTTCTACACTGGGAAACATAGTGTTTTCTAGAATATTTAGATAAGTCTGCCTAACAAACTTGCCATCAATACGTTACCACTCCCATTCCTCTAGATAAAATCCATTCCCATACATTGGCGTTAAAATGGCTAGCTGCTCGATATTCTCTAATTCTCTAATCTGTAAATATTACCCAGTCCCAAAAATCTTGATTTTGTAGCTGATGGTTTAAAGCAAATATAAGTCTTGATTGCTTCTGTTGTGGTGTAAGAGCTTGTTTTTTTGCTGCTAAGAAGCGATGCTTTAATTCTGCTTAACAACAACCAAGTTGTTGTTTTTCTTCCCGGAAACTGTAACATGATTATTGCAATTTCGCATCTTCAAATGCACGATGTACGATCTTCATGAGCAGCAGATATATTTGGTCTTCCAAAACCTTGCTTTCTTTTGAGAGTTTCTTCTTCTCTCCATCTTTTATTAATATTAAAAACTTGTTGTTCTGCTCACGTTAAAATGGTATGTGAAAAGATACCTTTTCACATACCTTTTATCAAACGATATGTAGATGATTTGATCTTATCGGTCCCTGAAAACAAAGTAACTGATGTTTTAAACACCTTTAACGCCCAGTGTGAACACTTAAAGTTTACGATTGAGAGAGAGGCTGATAATATGATTCCTTTTTTAGACATGCTTATACATCGTAGCAGTGATGGCATGCTAAGGACGGAGTGGTATCGTAAACCCTGTTTTAGTAACCGTTTTATAAACTTTTATTCTCAACATCCATCTAAGATGAAAACAAATTTGGTTTTGGCCCTTAAAACTAGGGTTATCAATTTATCACACATCGAGTTCAGGGACAAGGAACTAAAAAAGTTGAGATCTATACTACAAGAAAACTCCTATCCCACAGGACTTTTGAATAAACTCATTTTTGGTTCTCCTTTTCCTTTGCAATTTTCTGACAACCAAAATTTTCATAATAATGATGTCCGACAACTGACACTGACATTGACACACAACACATCAGAGCTACCATAATCTAAAATAACGTATGGTTGCCTACCCTATATTCGAGTTCTCATACCTAAGCTAATGAACATTTTCAAAAATGTTAGTGGCTTAAAAATTGCAACTAAGAATGTGAAAACGGTATCGAAGTTGCACACAAAGACCAAGGATCTTTTCACAATACAGGAGTCATCGAATGTGGTTTATTTTATACCGTGTGTCAATTGTAAAAACGTGTATATCGGAGAATCATCTCGTAATTTTTACAGTAGAGTGGTCTCACATAGCAGCGACATAAAAACTAAAAAAATAAACGCATGTGCGCTCACAGAACATGCATTAACGTTAAAACCATGAATTTAATTTCGAGGATTCCTGTATTTTGGCAAAGGAAAAAAACCAATCAAAACGTGATTTCTTAGAAATGTGTTTTATAAAATCCAATACGTCTTGTATAAATAAAAAGTCTGACATAGATAAATTAAACATTTATTGTTATTTACTGACAAAACATCAAAAATAAAATAAAGATTTACTTTTACATATACACACCATAAAACACCTGCATAAAAAACATGTTGCATACCATCAAGACAGGTTTAATATACTACTTCCATTAATATAACATGAAGAACACCTAATTACTTTTTAATCATTCTATTTTTGTTTTTTCTTACTGTTCTCTATGGATCAGTTAAAACACACCATTAAAAGATGTCACAAACAAAATTTTTACTAAATTTTAAAATGTAATTTGTTCATTATTTTATATGTTATATTTTATATGTGTGTTATTAATGTTGAGTGTCATAGCTTTATATAAATAATCTCAACGACTAGTAAGTTGCACTGACAATGTTTGATATATTGTAAATATTTACACATTCTTATAATTACAGTGTCTTGAAGAAGGAATAAAACAATGCCAAAACTTCTGACTGCAGCCAATTAACTGTGTTGTTTGTTTATATTGACAATCAATAATATCCAGTATTTCTTGTATATACGTATTTCTTGTATTATATATATTGTATTCTTGTATTATATATATTGTATTGTATTATATATATATATATATATATATATATATATATATATATACATATAAATATATGCGTTTATGTTATATATGAGCGTATTTTTTTGTTTTATCAAAATATTTTAATAAAAACACTAATTTTTAATAAAAAGTTGTGGGTAATACTAATAAATTTTATCTTCCTGTGAATAAAAATGATTAACAGATGGTTAACATTCAAGACAGTGTGCCGAGAAAGGTCTGGTGGTATATCCTCTGGAATGAAATCAAAACCACATTCCCCAAAGCAATCATATTTCAACATAGCAATGATTAAAATCACGTATACCGTTATTATAGAGGATCTGTCGCGCTGCCGAAAGACCCGAAGGGGTAAGACGGATGAGCGTGGAGGGGTGCAATCAAATCAACTTGTAGATTCTCGAGGAGGAAAGAACTGTAGATCCCGAGTCCGGTGGTAGGGAGCACGTTTCGCGAACAACTTCACCCTGAAGTTGACAATTCTCTCAAACTTTGTGAATAAAACATACGCCAACTTATCTTGTTCCCTGACTTCATCGATTTACATGACCTCTATAATTCACTGAGTTTCATCTCTACAAATTCTAATTTTAGGGATGTTTTCCTGGTTTAGTTTACCGAAGGAAGTTGGAACACTCATGACGTTTTATTTTATTTTAGATCATCATACCAGGCACTAAGAATTATGTGTGTATTATAGTTTGTAATACATTATAATTTCTTATAGAAAGAAATGAACTTTTTTATTGTCATTGAGTTCAGTTAGGATTTTTGTCTGTTTAGATCTTTAAACATAAACTTGGACACACTTTTTCAGACATTATTATTGAGAAAACTTTGCCAAACAACAAATTGTAAAAAAATTTCCAACATTTAGACATAGTTTGAGGTTAAGATAGTAAATGGTGTCTTAAGACTAAAAACTGGATTTTACATAAAAAACTAAGATTGTAATATTAGAGATTGGACTAACCTCAGTGTAGAACAGATATTGTACGTTGCAAAAATAAGGAAGCGTTTAAAGAAGTAATCCCCAACTTTAGTTTGAAGAAGGTTTGAGAAGAAGAATCCATAACAAACTATAACTAAAGGAAGACAAATATTTTTGTCTTCCTTTAGTTTTAGTTTTGAAATATTTTTGAAAATAGTGTCAAATTACTGGGAAAATGATAATTTGGACTGAAATATTAATAATTGTCGAAACCAAATTCAGATTTTTGCTTTAATCTGTGCTTTCTAAGAATTGAAAGGCAAAACAGACGTTGATAAAGATGTAATTAGAGAAATGGGGAATCTAAAATTGCATTCTACAACATATCTCCTAAACTAAGCAAAAATCCTTGGCGAATCAGTTTCTAGTACTCATTAAAAGTATATCGAAATAATCGATATTGCTGTGCAAATAAATGCAATTTAAATAAAATGTAACGTTTAAGCTTTTTGACCAGTTATCGTTTCTGAAGCCAAACTAAGTATTAACAACATTTCCCTCAAGTTTTGTGAAAATTCCTGACGTAGTATCTATATTTAATCTTCTGTGATTAGTTTAATTATGACATTTAATTGACATTAATAATAGTCTAAGACAGGGGGACGCGTTGGCGTGTCTCCTCTTTAATATTGCCTTGGAAAAGGCAATCAGACAATTAAATATTAGAATGAATGGAACTATTTTTAATAGATCGACGCAAATTCTCGCATTCGCTGACGATATAGTTATAGTGGGCAGAAGTATGAGAGACATGGTGCAGTGTTTTACAAGGCTTGTGGACGCAGCAAGTGAATTAGGACTTGTGGTAAACGAGGAAAAAACCAAATATATGTTGGTTTCTAAAAACCCTCGAAATATCCAACAAAGAATTCAAATTAACAACCATACCTTTGAGCAAGTCAAAGAATTTACATATCTTGGATCGCTAGTAAACGCAACAAACACGACAAGCGACGAAATAAAAAGACGCATAGCAATAGCAAACAGAACTGTTCACGGCCTCCAGAGACATTTAAAAAATAAAAATATAAAACGTGCACTAAAGCTTAATATATACAGGACCTTAATAAGACCAGTTTTGATATATGGGGCTGAAACGTGGATCTTATCTCAAAATGATAAAAGACTTCTTGGTATTTTTGAGAGAAAAATTCTTAAAAAGATTTTTGGGGCCGTAAATGAAAATGGGCTATGGCGTCGAAGATACAACTTTGAACTGTATCAGTTATACACCGATCCAGATATTGTGAAATTCGTTAAAGTGCAGAGACTTAGATGGGCTGGACACATTGCTAGGATGTCAGATCACGAATACACGAAGAGATTAACATTTTCAAAACCAGAGGGCACAAGAAGCAGAGGACGACCACGAATGAGATGGATTGATGATGTGGAAGAAGACCTACAGATTCTAGGGGTTAGAAGATGGAGGGAAGTTGCCAGGAATCGACAGGAGTGGCGACTTCTTTGTGAGCAGGCCAAGATCCACAATGGATTGTCGAGCCACTTATGATGATGATTAGTTTAAAGCTTTTTGCTGGTATCTTGTCAGAACCTGTAGCTTTATTGTCTTCTGCCAGTTTTAATGCATGCATGACCTCTTTTTTTGCTATATTTGGTTCAATTTCTCCACTGTTGTATAGTTGTATCACTCTTAGTTGCCTCTCATCTTTAAATAATTTATAATTTCTGTCCATATTGTTCCAAATTCTTGTTGTTGCCCAGGATAATGTTTTTTACAGTACACGTCCTAATAGAATACGCTGGTTTGTTTTTCTGATGCCTGTCAGTTCTTTCACCTTTCTATGAAAACTGAAGTCATCATGTCTTGCTATAATAGTAGTACTTCTATTTACTCATACTTGTTTGCGTGCCTTTTTTCCTTGGCTTTTTTTATTATTTTTCTCACTATAATACAGATGCCTTTGTAATTTTCGATGTCTATTTTCTTATATTATCTTCTCTTTTCCATTAATTGCAGTATCTTATCAGTCGTCGATGACTTCGCTTTATTAGTGTTATTTTTTTTCTTTAGGATCACCTTCGTTATATTCAGTATTATCTTTTTAAAGGTTTTCATTATCGGTTCGAGTCTTCTTTTGAATCGATGATATTTCCATTTATTCCTTGTTAATTTTCTGGATATCAGGGATCTTAAAACTGGGTCTTTCAACAATGCACGTTGTATTTAATTGTTATTACAACGTTGAGTAATCTTTTTGAATCGAAGATCAAATTTTACAACCACTGGATTACGGTATGTCATTGCATCAGCTTCAGGGTATGTTTTTGCCAATTTTATGGCGGTTCAAGACCTTTTTCGTATTTAAACATAATCTGATTTTTAATACCTTTGCTGTCACTATCTGCAGGTGATCTTCTAGTGTAGAGCCTACGTTCACATTTGCGGATGACCCCGCTTTGCTGGTAGTGGTGCAAGACAGGAAGGACCCTATCTTCGGTACAAAGCATACGTGCGACCAAGTCGAAAAATGGATGAAAATATATGAGCTAGAACTGACTGCGGATAAGACCGAGGTTATAGTTCTTAAGGGACCAAGGAAAAGTCCCGGGATAACATTTGAACGTGCAGAAAAGGAGAGTGGTTCCAAAGAAATGCGCGAGTTATTTTGCGGTGACTTTGGTACGGTACGGTAAAGGCGATAACTCAAAGAGCTGCGTTGAGATCCGCCGCGTTGGGGGGGATTAGGCCCAACATCGAAGGGCCCAAAACTAAGAGGAGGTGCGCCCTTCATTCTGTTGTGCAATCGATCGTCCTCAACGCTGCGCCTTTCTAGAGTACTGCAGTTTTAACAAAGGCGTACAGAAAGTAGCACACCCAAGCAGATAGGAACAGTGTATTGAGGGTCGCATGTGCATACAGACCAATCTCTGCCGAGGCGCTGGGAGTTATCACCGGGTGTATTTCAATGCACCTGCTAGTGAAGGAAAGAGGAAGAATATACGAGAGAAGAATGATGTTTCCTAATCTGAGAAGATGGATGGACTATGGGCATCGGCGTTTGGATTACCTCATGATCAGATGCTAACAGGACATGGTTGCTTCAGGGCATACCTTTACAGATTTGGATAGTCAGAAAATGACAAATGCCTGTACTGTGAAATATCGGACACTGTCTCACACACTCTATTGGTAGGCGATAGATGAAAATATGAGAGAAGCCTGCTTGAGAGAGAACTATGAAGTAGGGTGCGATCAGTCACAAAACTCGTAAAGGAGATTCTTGGGTCGTCAGATCGATGGAGAGCAGTTCAGAGTTATGTGAGGAGAAATTTTTAGAGAAAGGAACAAGAAGAAAGGTGACCCGAAGCAAGGAATAGCGTCCAGGAGCAAGCAAAAAGATGAGAAGGGGCGAGATTGAACATGAACAGGGAGGAACAGAGGGAGAGAAGAATTCAGTCGTAGTAAGAAAGTGCGAGAATGCGTGAGAAATGCTGTGCCGATGTTGCGTTCTAATCAGGGTGATGCGGCCGGTAACTCACCGCTGAGGAGTGTGTTTTTTTTTAGCAGGTAGGTCTTTGGCATTGACGGCGATGGTGTCCGAACAACCCCTGCGTGCAGTCTCAGATATTCTCGTGGGCACGTTGGAGAAATCCTATATAACCGAGGCTGGAACGCGGTTCTGCTCACCTTCTAGGACCGAGGTATGTTTGGAACATTTGGACCATCCTCCCTCATAAACAACGAAAACTGTAAATTTTTACTTTTCGAAGAAATTAAAATAATTATAGTATGAATTATACATATATAATCCATAATATATACAATAATATATACAACATACATATAATACACTCCGCCAAAAAAGTATTGCATCACATAGGAAACTGCAAATTTTTTGCACACATGGATTTTTTACTGTTTTTTTCTTTTTTAATTACGTAACAAGTATTAAAAGAAAAATGCAAAGTGTACGAAAAACAAAGGTTTTATTTAATTTATTTTATAAATTAGAAACAAGCGCACAAACAGCATTAAATAACAAAAAAACAAAATCAAAAGTAATCAAAATCAAAATCATTAGTAAGACGTATTGGTTCCTGTAGCTCTTATAACATCTAGACAACGTTGTGGCATACTTCCAATTATTCTTCTTAGGTAATCTATCTATATTATACCATTCTACGGTTAACAACCGTTGCAGGTCCTGAAGATTAGCTGGCGTTACATTACCAGATCTCACCGTTCTGTTAAGATGGTTCCAAATATATTCTATTGGATTTAAGTCCGGGCTGTGCGCTGGCCAATTAAAAACTTGTAAATTTACCTCTTGAAGGTACTCGATAACGATTCTTGCGACGTGTGGGCGTGCTTTGTCATGCATTAAAACAAAGTCATTACCAATAAATGGAGCGTAAGGAATAACATGCATCTCCAAAATTTCTCTAATGTATCAGCAGTTAAGGATCCTCCATCTAGCTGTACCAATTCGGTTTGACCCCTAAGAGATATTCTACCCCAGAGCATAATAGATTCTCCTCCAAAGTTTGTCGTCGGTCTTAGGTTGCATTGAAAATAACGCTCGCCATCTCATCTATAAACTGGTATTCTTCGATCCGAAGTGCATAAATAAAATCTTGACTCATCCGTAAAGAGTATGTTACCCCAGTCGTCGATATTCCAGTTTACGTGCTCTCTTGCAAATGTTAGACGTGCTATACGGTGTTCCCTTGTAAGTCTCGGGGCAGTGGCAGCTACTCTGGCCTTAATTCCAGACTGTCTTAAGATGTGCTTTACAGTTTCTGAAGACACACGTACATTTCGAGTCTCGTTCAAGTCATGTTGAAGTTGACTTGCAGTCACATGTCTTCAACACAAAGCCTGAAGGACTAAAAATCTATTATCCACATGCGTAGTTGCACTTGGCCGACCTGTTAGAGCTCGTCTTTCATAAAGACCATTCTCTCGGTACCTGACTACCACTCGTGATATTGTCGACTGATTTATACAGACTAAATTTGCCACATATCTCTGACTCCTTCCGTCTTCAATAAGGGAAATTATTCTAGCCGCTTGATCTCTCGTTAAATTTAAATTTATATCGTCACGACCTTCCATACTCACTATTTATTACGAAATTTTAAATTAAACGCAAACTGTATACTTTTTACAAAAGTAAAATAAAGACTGATAATATAAAAACCAGACAAAATAGCAACTAACATTTTTTTCTTAAACAGTAAGCTGTAATTACAAATTTCCTTTTAATATGTATTCTAGCCTTAATATTCTTAAGGGTCAGAAAGAAATAATTTAAATTAACCAAATACTGTCAGAAATATTTGTAATTTTATAAGTGACGCGATACTTTTTTGGCGGAGTATATATACAATATATAATAATTATAGTATTACATAATTTTTCCTAAATTAAAGGACCTGATATTAAACAAAATAATTTATTGCAGTTTTGTATATTTAATTGAGCAACCTTTCGCTAAAAAGTTCCTTTCCAAGATTCAGATACTATATTTTATTGCGTATCCCGACAAGGGTTGCGTGTCTTCATGTTATTAACGGCGGATAGAAAAATTGGTTTGTGTTGGGTTTAATTTTGTTGTTCTTTTCTCGGACAAAAGGGTAGATTAAATTGCTAGTTGATGTGTTCCTGACTTGCCATCAGCATTTCCATCTAATGATGACATTATCAAAAAAACGCTGTGTTCACTTAATAAAATTAAAAGTGACACCCACACCTTGGGGAAAAGACCAAAAAAATTGCCAAAATTAATAACATAAAAAACTTATGTCAGAAGATACAGTGGCATAATAGACTATATTTATACATAAACGAAGAGCTAATAGCAACAAGGATAATATTTGATACAGGTCATAATAATCACTTGAAAAATACTTGCAAAATTATATAAATTAGACATAAATACATTCATAAAGTGCTGCCAGGTCTACTGTTATTTCGGTAGATCTACCGTTCTATCATCATCAAATCAAATATTTCAACGCGAAATAACCAACAAATGTAGCAATTTTCGAGAAAAACTCATCAAAACTTTTTGAAATTGTTTAAAAATGTTTTTCTTAATTTTTTTTTAGCATCAAAACTAAGCGAGTTACGTTCAAAATGAAGTTGGTCACTTTTTTTTGGTAAAAACATCGTGAAAATCACCTCCTAATTAGCACACCAAATAAAATTAATTGTTACCACCTTACAATTTACTTTATTTATGTATTGTTTATATGATACGTAAGATTAACTGGTCCAAAGTGCTTATTTTTGAAAAAATTTGGTTTTAAAGTAAAAGAAAAAATGGTGAAATTTTGAAAAACGCTTGTTTTAAAATAACTTAGGTATTTGTTAAACTGTTTGTTCGCGCTGTTAGGCCGTTGTCTTCTGAGATTGAACTGACCAGTCAGTTTCAGCGTACAAGCGAAGCAGTAACATCTCCAGAAGATGCCAACCTCTAGTCACTTGGCGAAACGTCGAGAACTAATCTCAGAAGACAACGGCCTAACAGCCCGAACAAACAGTTTAACAAGTTAGACGATGGCCGTGAAAGCCTAACGCATTTTATCAACTTAAGTATTAGTAATATGAAAAATTTTGACTGCTTCTCTAAACAATTTTTATTAATTATTAATAAATTTATTATTTCTCTGTAAGATAAAAATTGGTAAAGATATTGCTGTTCAGAATTTGCATACACTTGTGATTAGTGATAAGCTCAAGCTCTTTGAACAGACACCCTTTTAAAAGTAGGAGTTTAAAAAAATTAATTTAAATGATCTTTGGTTAAATGGTTTTCTAAGTACTTCATAGCTTAAAAGCTATTTTAACCGAGTTATGAGTAAAATCCAATCGCGTACTTTAGAATGCGTGTACTGAAGCATTGTAAGATACCCATAATGTGGTATTAAGACACAAAGATACTTATTATAATTACAAACTAATAAGGTTCTAAAGCTATTTTTTTGTGGCATTTTAAAGTAATTACTATTTTATTGGGAATAAGTCACAATTGAAGGTTTAAACAATGACGCTTCAATTTCCACTTCGGAAATCGTTCTCAAAATTCAAACAATAATAAATTAAACAAATTTTGTTTTTTGTTACTTGGTGAAAAATTCTTCTAATAATTTAATATTATCTGACTCATTTATATTGACAATTCAGACATACATTGTACATTTTAAAGTAGACGACTTTAAAATGATATTGCCAATATTGCTGAGTGCGTTCCTGTGACGACTTTATTGTAAGATAGTTAATTTGATTACATGAAATCAAGTTTAACTTGAGAATATCCGTCAAAAAAAACATAGCATGTAATTCGTCTTTAAAAAGACAACTATCTGCCATGGTGACAGTAAAATTCTCCTGTTAGTGATTCCATAGTAAATCATAAGGAAAAATAGCTCATAATACTATCCCGATATGGTAAGTATTTGGTCTTACATTTAGTTTACTCTTAATAAACACCAAATTCTGATTTTATATGTTTGTTATTTAAAAAACATAAATGATGTATTCTCGATGTGTTACTGACTTCCAATAATGGTATTTTCCTTTTATTAACTTCCTCTTTTAATGTGGTGTAACCAGATCCTACTGCATTCTGCAGAGGAATTTGCGACACAATTGGTCTCATTTAGCATAATTAGAGCCGCTTTTTTGATTTTTTTCTTTTTACCATCCGCCTCTTGAATGGTTCGAGTACCACCCCCGAATGATTCAAGTATAGTCCACCAGGACTATACTTGAATCATTCCATTAAACGCTATGTTCGTTATCCCTTGCGCGTTTACATATTTGAGATTTATCAATTTTTTTATTTTAATATAAGAATATTTTAATATAATTAACTTATTCTAAGATTTAATGGCCTTGATGTTTCACCTAAATAAAACTGATCGCATTCATAAGCTATTTTATAAATACAATTATTTGTCCTTTCTTGTTCATTGTTAGGTTTAGTTTTAGACAACATAGATCTCAATGTGTTTGTTGTTTTGAATGAATATCAAAATATTACAAATTATATTACTGATTTAAAAAGGCGAAAATGTCAAAAAAACGTGACATACTACATAAGATAATACTCTACTAAAAAAAAGAATAAAGAAACCCAATGAAATTTGCAAAAAATAACCAATTATTTACGTCACAAGGGTTGTTTTTGCTTAGAGAAACCCTATTTATGTATATTTATCCCCTACATTTAGTCCCTCAACAGACCGGCCCAAACGGTATCTAACAGCTAGAAAATGAATTTTTCACGATCTATAAGATGTCACAGTGGAGTTTTAATCAAGTCTGGTGGCGTCGTTACCCGATCCACAATTTTCCCGAATTTCCACGAATTTTCTCTAATTTTCCAAGGCCTTTCTTTCCGTGATCTCAACAGGGTAATTACTTTTAATTATTTCGACTTTGGAAACTGGAATATGACACAGCGGCGGAGGCCACGCAAGTTTTTCATTTCTTGCAAGACAATTTATACATAAAATCATTTAAAATTAGACCCGTTTCAGACAAGAATAATAAAATGATTCTGTGTTTATAGAAAATCAATATTTTTTAATTCCATCAATGTAAGATTAGGTTTTTTTAAAAGAACATAATCGATATATTTATCTTAATTGTGGCAAGACATGCCTGCAACAGTGGACTAACCCACAAAAGATAGATTTCTACTGATATAGATTTCTACTTGATGATAAAATTAGATGCGTTTTGCTTTGGCATGAACCTTTGTACATCCGGAACGAAAGTTGGCCAGATGGACAAATAAAAACACATATGAAGATACTCAAATGGATAATGAAGATAACGCCCTTATCGCTAAATAAAAAAGTAAGCGGCCTAACTAGAATAAGGAAATAAAGAAATTTGCTCCTTTTCTCGGGACAATTTCAAAAGTCAAAAACAATGACGATAGCGTCGCTAGTGGTATTACTAATGGTATAGAGAGCATGGGGGTGGTGGAGTGCTTGGGGTTCGGAGAGGACTGTTTCTACAACAGGAAACCATAAGAGTACACTTCTAGATCCCGAGCTGTTGCGCTGAGTCTTCTTCTCCACTCCTAGGTGCCTGGGTTTGCAACAATTATTTAAGGTAAGTATTACAGTAGGTAATAATTACTTAGTATTAAGTCCGGATTGCAAATTTTGTATGTATGTATGTATGTATGTATGTGTGTGTATTTTCATAAAGTACCGTTAATTTCATAAATAGTCTATAGATAAGTAAAACTAAAAGTGAAAAAAGTATATACGATAAAATAAAATGAGCAAAAGAGAAGCAACAGTTACTGAACAATACTCGGAAAACGTTAACAATAGACTAAAGGATCAAAATATAAACGAAAATGATTAAAAAGGACTGGACCCCAATAAAAAAACTTATTGTAGCGGTAGCAGAAGATAAAGATAGGAATACAAATTAATTCCTAAAAAATGAAGTGGTTTGAACCAGAGAAAAAAATAAAATCTACCCAAAAAAATATCCAACCAGATAAAACCATAGTCCAGAACTATTAGACAAAAGGAAGGGAAGAAAAGATAATACAGAAAAAAGAAAGAAAATCACTTACCTAACGAACTCAATTATACAGAAATCCTTAATAAAGAGAATGGATTCCGAACATTATATAACAAATTTAACAATAACAGAAAATAGTTTGAAGCAACGACAAACCAATGCAGAAGCCTCAGTGAAGAGCTATGCGTAGAACTCAGTGACTTAATATAGAAGAGGAAGAAGGAAACTTTGAAGACGAAAGAGATAAGGTAACTGAAACGATAAAACAGATAAGAGAGAAGAGCAGCCACCAATGATTCTTGAATTTAAAGAGGTAGTTAAAAAAAATCGGTTGCCTGTAAAGTCGGTTTTACGGGCGAAGATTTTACGTGACAACGTCTTTTTCTCGGTAGAATATTTATTGATATGAATATTATTAAATTGCACAATAGTTATTTGCAGTTGAAACGCGCTGTTTCTTCTCAATCGACTGAATTACGATTGATTGCAGAGTGATTTAAACTAATAATTTACTTAACACTATCAACATTTGTCAATAGTATGACATAACCTATAAACTCAGTTTCTCAACTTTTGTGTCAATCTAACAATTAATCAATCAATCATAGTTTACGATAATGAAATATTAGTGTACAATTATTTACCTTTATTGTTGTAGTTGTTGTAAATGACGAATCTAAGCACTCCACATTTTCACTACAGACACAGCTGACGATACTTTTCCCACACGTGTGAACTTGTATTATGACGCTTTCTCGGTTTTCCAACGCCAAGAACGCTCGAGAAAGACAGAGACACAAGCACGCACCGATTCAACGCGCCTAATTCTCTAGTGCTGCGCGCGCAGCGGACCGATCATGTTTGAGTGGGAGAGAGACGCAAGGCATTCGCCGGTCCGGCGGGCCTCTCTCTCGTTCGGTGACTCATCGTAACAGACGTGAGCGGGCGTTACACTTTTTCATGAGTGACTCCGAGCCACAACCTAATTTAAGACGTTGTCACGTCAAAAACTAGCTAGAAACAAATCACCTGGAATAAATTATCTGCTAGACGAACTATATACATATCGATCAAGATACTATAATGGGGCTATAGCAATTTATAAAAGAAATATGAAGACATACTCCCTAATGATGGGGATATTGAATTATTCTGCACAATATACAAGAAAGATGATGTCTTTGAACGCTTTTAAATAGAGCATATAAAATACTCTCCAATATATAACGCCACCGTATGGCACCATACGTAGAACAAATAATTGAAAATTCATTAGTTTTTAACCCTCAGACAAATTAAAAAAAAAACACTGGAGTAAGGCATACATATATACTCACTACATATTCATCGACTATAAGGCAGTCTACGATTCGGTAAATAGACGGGAGATATTTAGAGCAATAAGAGACCTAGAAATACCAAATCGTTTTTTAATGTTAATAAAAATAACCCTTTAAAAAATTGAGTGCAGGGTGCGGATCCAGGGGGAATTGTCTGAACCAATTAAAACCAACAAAGGTCTTTGCCAGCGTGATCTTCTCTCCTATATACTGTTTGATCAAGCACTAGAGAAATAAATACGCGCGTTACAAATTACAACCACAGGAACACAGTAAAATAGGATATGTAAAGTATGTAGAACATGTAATGTGGATGAAACAAAGTGATCCAGTCAGAAAAACACTCCTTAATAGATTCATCGAGCAGAGAAGAAGAGGAAGACTCAGAAAAAAAATCGTTATTTCAGATGTTTCAATTTCAATTTCCATTTCGAAACTAGTTCTCAAAGTACCTATTAATTTTGGGAACGATATTTTGACAGCGATTTCAGAAGTGGAAGTTGAAACGTCAACAAACTTATTTGAAACTTAAATTGTGGCTTAGTCCCAATAAAGATAGTAACATCGAATAAACGAGAAATAAGGGAACACGTGCTTGGCAGATGAAGACGATGGATAGTAAAGACCTGGATAAAATTATTAAGAAAGCTAGGACCCATATAGACTTGTAAAGGATAAGGGATGATGATGATGAGTTAAACCACTTAACGTATTAACGAATTAACTCTTCGTAGTAAACGCATTTTGCATCTTTCAATTGCGTTAAATGCAGTGAATTCTAGTTAAAATTTATACACGTTTAAATATTTCACAACATTGGCTACTTTTTTCTTTGATTCAAGTAACGCCACTGGAGTTGTGTGTAGCATCAGTTGCACGGGTGGCATTTTGTTAGGTGATATATAGGTTGGGAGCTAATTGGGTGTTTGATACGACACCGTTAGCGGGCGAGCGGTTTGGGCTATCGGCGGAGAAGGTATTTGGTCGTCGTTTCTCACGCTATACGCCAGAGGGAGCTACTGTAGAAACTCATTTATTATGTTTATAAATTGAGGCTGTGTAGTAGGATATTTGTTCATTGTTTAGGTATTTCGATTCATTTATATTTAAGCTGGTATCAAGTATATTTGTCGCTTACGTTTACAGTATCTGAAGACTGGGATTTCAGGGTATTGAGAATTAACTGACAAGTTAAAGTCTACGCCGTAGAACGTTTACAAAATTTAAATTAATTTGGCAATTTATAACATGTTTTAAAATCTGCTAAACTTCATCAAAATTGGCATCTGTTGTTGAGATTTATGAGTAATATTCGATATTTATATCTTTTTAATTGTTTATTATACTTATCATTCCATTTACCTTTATTTCTACGCGGGATCTTTTCATTTAACTTCTCTAACCTAACCTACTTATCTAACTGTTTCCTATTATCTTTTTTTAGCCTAATCCTTATAGTAATTTGATACTAAGTGATTCTTTGAATTGGATGAGTGTCATTTCGCTTTTAAGCTTATACGAATTTTGACTTATGGACATCACTTAAGGAACACATGAACTTACTCTAATGTTTTTATTTTTATTTTTATCCTTTTTATCACCTACTCATCTATTTAGAAATCGTTGTCCTTCTTCACTTTCACCTGTCCAAATATTTGGACTCAGCGGTCTTACACATATAGTGGCGCCTTTTCTTCTCTTTCATATAAGCTTTTGATATTTAGAAAAAACATAGCCAGGAAGAACCTGAAAATAATTTATTACACTTTACGCTCTGTACGTTTTGCTAAAAGTTTGACTGAATTATTTTCAAAGGTATTAAAAAGATCTGTAAAAGGTGCAGATCTTATCCAGAGTTTAGCTTTCCCATTCATAGCATTTTTTGTAGCGATTTCTATTTTTTTAATATATTTAGTTCGCTTTCACTCTTATATATATATATATATATATATATATATATATATATATATATATATATATATGTATATATAAGGTTCTTGAACTCCTAAGTGGAGCATAGAGCTTCAGTGAAAACGCTCCATCGGGTTCTATTTTGCGCTAAGGCCTTCACCTCATTCCAAGACTTTCCTTGGCCTCTTATCTCGTCCATGATGGATCTTCTCCAAGTTTGTACTGGGCGACCTCTTTTTCTTTTCCCTTGGGGATTCCACTCTAGGGCAGTCTTTGCGATACTGCAACTATTTTTTCGGAGTGTGTGACCGATCCAACCCCACTTTCTGGACTTAATTTCACGCTTTCACTCTTAATATGTAGAAAATTTTTTGATAGTCTGCAAGAATATATTTAGTATAAATTTGTTATTTGTTTTTTAAGATCTGTGATTATTCTTATATCTGGCACTTCTTCTGGATTCTGGTTATCTCTTTTAGTTCTTTGTATGCATTGAGCTTCATAATAACTGTCATAATTTTTATTTATTGGCATTATTCCTTAATCCATGTTCTTTTGACGTTTTTCATTTTCCGATGTAAGCTTTCCTGATCCGTTTTTGCGGGAGATAATTCCGCCTTTTCTTTGTTTTCTTGTTCTCTGCATTTTGCTTCACAGGTTGTTTTCTATGATTGGTGATTAAGCTCCATTATTTTCTATGTTCTATTTTTGTTCTCCAGTTATATATCGCCATTCTGTTGAGATATTCTCTGACCTGATCTTGCCATCTACACTTTGCTATTCCTCTAGGTCTATAGAATAGAATAGAAATATGCTGTTATTCTTTTCTTGCTACTTATTATAAGCTTTGCCTTCTTAACGTTTATATTAAGTCCATATTGTTGACTGTAATACGTGATTTTGTTTAGTTTGTGAAGTTATCCTCAAATACTATGGTGTCATTGGCATATCTGATGTTGTTTAGCCGGTAACCATTTAGTAGAATACCTTTTTCAGTTTCGTGCAAAGCTTCAATAAATATTCTTTCAGAGTACAGATTGAAGATTAGAGGAGACAAACGCATGATTTTCACATAGTCAGTGTGTACACCATCAACTCTGAGATTTGCTGTCTGATTCCAGTAGAGACTTCTAATTATTTTCAGATCTTGGTTGTTAATTCCTGTTTCTTTTAGTATTTGCATCATCTTGGCGTGCTGTATTCGATCAAACGCTTTCTCATAATCAACCAGACATGCGTATACGTTGCAGTTGACATCTTTGCATCTCTGGAATAAGACTTGTACTGAGAACAAAGCCTCTCTAGTATCAACAGCATTTGTGAACCCGAACTGGTTGGGGGAAATTTGACTTTCACAGAGCTTGTAGATTCTCTTATGAATTATCTTTAGGAACAATTTTAGGAGATGACTCATGAGGCCTATAGTATGGTAATCTTGGCATTTTTTGGCTCCTGGTTTTTTTGGAAGTGCAATAAACTCAGATTTTAGCCATTCTGTTGGTATTTCTCCAGAGTTGTATATGTTGTTAAATATCTTTGCGATTATTGCTATTGATACGTTGTATATTATCAGGCCCTGCGGCTTTGCCATCCTTTAACTGTGTTATTGCGGAGTAAACTTCCTGCTGTAATATGCTTGGTCCATCATTTACCTCTTCTTCTAGCTTAAAGGTGTTATCTCTTTGGTCTTCAAATAGTTTTTTTAAATATCTAGAAAAACTTGGTCATAATATCTATTAATTGTATTTTTATAAGGCTCGTTGACTTCATGCCAGTGCTCTGTAACCGCAACTACCGAGAGAAATCTTATTCCTCTAGAAACATATTCTAGAGGAATAAGGAACTAATAATTTATCTGTTTCAAATCTTATAGAACAAATATTAATCAGAACCATGCTAAAGCTGTTATCACGAAAATAATTTGAGGTTTCTAGTCCCACAAAACACGTTGTATTGTTTAAAATTTTTGTTTTAAACAGACAACGAAATAGTAATTTCTGTGACTTTCCCTTGATTTTTGTAGGTGAATAATTCTTTCCGAAGAGAAAAAGTACCTAAAAGCAGCAAGAAGGGCTTCCACCTCACTTGGACCAATTTGATAGACATCGTTAAATTTTAGAAGGATTTTGCCAGTCTTAGAAAGAAGTACTTCGCAATCCAAAAAGACTTTAAAAGCTTGTGTTGGTAAATTCTTCGTAACGTACTGAAGCAGGTTGGTCATGTAGAAAAGCAAGATTAGCTTAATGGCTTTTAAGATATCCAGTTCCCTTATTCTTGATAGTATTGTATTTGCGGGTTTCCACTTTAAAATATTTTTTTTATTAATCTTATCTTCTTCTATTCTTGGTAAATTCCCGGTTTATTTCAATCTTTGAGCCTTTATTTGCGTGACTACATCTTCTCCATTTCATTGGATATTTATCCCGTTTTTAAATAATAGTCCCGTTTTTTTGGTCCGAGAACTCTTCTGATCATCCTTTCTATTATTCTTAACTTCTCTTCATCTCTATTAGTCAGGCATATTGTCTTTGCTGCATAGGTTATGACAGGTCTGATTGCTGTTTTATATATTTTCATTTTGGTATTTTTCTAATATGTCTGCCTTTTAGTAGTTTTTGGTATTTCCAATATGCTCTATTACTCACTTTTACTCTTTTAATTATCTTTGCGCTCCTGTCGTTTAAGCTGTCTATTGATACACTTAAGATACTTAAATTTCTCTATGTTTTGGAATATTCATTGTACAATCTTTATATTATTTATGGTGCAGTTTTTCCTTGAGATTAACATATACTTCGTCTTTCCTTAATTAATTAATTCTACTTCTATATTGATGGTTTCTGTATTTCCCTTGTCTTTTATAGCTTTTGCTATTGTAATTTTCATTAATCTCGTTTTCATTCATAGAGTGTCTATTTACAGAGTCAAAGGCTTGCTGGAGGTCTATCAATAATAGGTGTAAATTTATGATATGTTTGTAGCACTTTTGAGTCAATTGTGTTAGTAGGTGCATGGCTGCATAGTTGATTTTGTTTTTCTGAAGCCTTGTCGCAGTGTCCTAGTGAATTTTCGGTACATTTATTTATTTTGTTTCTCAAAATGCTTGTCAATGTTTTATATGTTGTTTTCACAGGCTTGATTCCTCTAAAGTTAATCGTATCCCTTGGGTAACTCATAAATGGAAACCCAAAGGAAGAAATACGTCGTCGAATAAAAGCAACAGACGCTATATGGAATTGGGCTTGACACGTCGCCAGATTATTAGAGAATCGATGGAAAACACGTATTGTCGAGTGGTCGCCAAGACCAGAAGCACCATGGAGCAGAGGACGCCCACTAACTAGATGGACTGACAAGCTGAAGCGTGTTAGCAGTAACGGGATGCAAGTCGCACAAAACAGAGACATATATAAAGAGCTGAGAGAGACCTGGGTGCAGCAGTGGACGTGTACAAGTTGATTATGATGATATGGGTGTCTTTTTTTAAATATTGTTATTATGTAACCCTTTCTACACTCCATAGCCATATTTTCTGAATTTCATATATTTTTTATTAGTTTATGAATCCGGTGCTTAATTTTTTATTGTTGATTTCATTTGGTCTCGCTGCCTTTCCTGAATATCCAAATATAAAAGATAGAAATACATGCTCGTTTAATGAACAGTTAAGTGAATTTAAAAATATAATTTTAATGTATGTAGGGCGTTTTCCAATTTTCCTTCTAAGAACAAGTTCTGCACGTTCCACATAACAATTTTTAACGGTGCGGCCCGATCTTGTCTCCTATAACCTCCATAATCAGTATTATTATGTTGCTGTTTTTGTAATGATCACGTGACTAGGAGTACCCTATAAGTCTTTAATGCAGTGCCTTATCGTTACCTTCTGAAGGCTCATGGACTTGACCATTTATTGATTTTTCTACCTTCGGAACAGATTTATCGAATTCAGGAAAAAAAAGTGCCTTGACATTTACCAACTTTTACTCTTAAACCCCTTCGTTCTTTGTTTTTAATTAAAATTTTCACGAAAAAATATTCCTATATTAGAAGAAAATTTAAGTTATACCAAATAGAAATTATACATTATTTTCGATTTTTGTTTAAAACTTTTTTCTCTGTTAATCTAATAACGGAGATACTGGACTCGTTGATTGACCCATACATGGATTTTAAAATAAGTAATTAAGTGAAATCAAATTACAATTAAGATTATTAACTAAAAACAGATGGAAATACAATAAAACACTTCTTTCTTTTTAAATCAACTTCCCGATTGAAATATTTTTATCACGTTTTATAAATATACTGCAATATAATCCTCAATGAATAAAGTAAATATTTTGTGTTGTTTTTGTTAATACTCTCAAATAAAATGAAAAGCATTCACGCAAACCGCTTTTGTTGATAAATATTCCAGCGACCAAATTGCCAGATAATTGGGATTATGCATTTAAACTTCAATAGAGTGGAATTAGGACGGTCCACACCGGGCTTTTACTTATTCAACTGCCGTATTATAATCAAAAATTTATTGCAGTAACGAGAAATCTATTGGATTTCCCGTACTGAATATTTATAGAAGCGTATTTGAAATAATATTCTCCTCTTTTTTATTATATCAACTCATTATGGAAATACAATATCGAGCTGCATTGATTATTTTTATATTACAAACAGGTATTAAATGCACACTGGAGAGTCGATGCGCTGATGAAACTGTGTACAGCTTGTCAAATTTAAGGTGATACTTGACAAATTTGTCCACTTGCGTAGAAAATTAAGTGAGAACGCATTCGTAGGAAAAGAGATACATAATGCGCTCGGTCTCTTCGCCTCGTTGGTACACTCCGTACTACAAGTTTACGGAGAGTGACCTTATTTATTAATGGAACTTCTATGATATGTATGCATTGTATGTTATTTTGACTTTTCAATTTTTCCTTCGGAAATTTTTCTCAAAATACAAAATATTTTGTTTTTGTTGCTTGGTAAAAAAATTCTTCTAATAATTATATTTTATTTGACTCATTAATATTGACCATTCAGTCATGTTGAAGCAGAAGTTTTTCCAAACACTTCTATAAATGTCTCGTTTTGTAATTTTATAAGAGGAATATTGGCAGAGATTAAAGCTTTACATTTGCGTTACAGTAAACTGTATAAGAATAAAAGAACAGTAGTTCTAAATTTTAGTAAGTCATAAATATTTTAATCTGTTGTTTATTTCTTTACAATAGAATAATACCAGCCCCGTTGGGATGGCTGTCAACATCCGGTATTGAGGTACTAAACTGTATAACTTTATTAACTTTCCCGAATATTTTATTTTTGTAAGGAGATTTTGTATAAATATATCGTATAAAATATATCTCAAATAGTGACTGAGTTGTCAATATGAATAAGTCAGATAAAATAAAATTATTAGAAGAATTTTTTTACCAAGTAACAAAAACAAAATTTGTTTAATTTATTGGTATTTTGTATTTTGAGTTAAAGATTTCCAAAGTGGAACTCGAAACTTCAAAATAAACTTATTTTAAACTAAAATTGTGGCTTATTCCCAATAAAAATAGTAAATTACATTATTATGCCACAAGAAAATAACCTAAGACTAATCTTATTTTAAATAAAAACACACACACACAAGCGTACAACCCAGCTCCTACAGAGATATGTGTGTTAACCAATCCTTCATTTCGTCTTTTCTACACCCCATAGTGGGACATTTTTGCGCTTGGACATTGTGGTATGATGCATTGTCTATAACCAATACACTACGGGCTGGTATATTAGGAATAAGTTTTTCATGAATCCATTTTTTATAATTATTATAGTTCATTTCGCTATGATAATCTCCAGACTTCGTACCAGATTTAAATGTCAAACATGCGTTTTTTATGAACCCCATTTGGCCGCCGGCGTGAACAATAATTAGCCTTTGTCCTTTGGACACTGGCTTGTGCAAACCTTCGGTGGTATTGTCTCCCCAGTATCTGTCATGGGTATGACAGGAATGAATATAAGTTTCATCCATGTAAATTATGGGCCAATTTTCTTCCCTATATTGTTTAATATTTCTGAGAAACTTCCTCCGGAGCACTTGTATGTCGGGTTTTTCCATTAGGATTTTCCTGTTATTCTTCGCTTTCTTCCATCGAAATCCCATATCTCTCATCACTTTTCTCAAAGTTTCATGCAACCCTGTATAAATATTGCCTTCATTAATTTTTTTTGTTATATGTCGCAATGTAGGAACTCGTTTTCCGTGACATAATAATTTATTATTATACGCCGAAGTAAACCTTTGTCAAAATCGCCCAAGTTGGATTTTGGAGCAGATCTCATTCTTTTGTTGGGCGTCGAAAATGATGTAGAAGCACCTTCTTCTGTATTTTTCATTTCACGAGAGATCCGTTTTATAGTGGCTATACTTACTCCCGTTGCTAAGGAAGCACGCTCTTGATCTTTTTTAAAATCTTTATCATACGGATTTTGCATCGCTTCTCTCTGCATAAAAATAATTACATTTGCTATTACCTCCCTCGTTTGTCCAGACAAGAATGCCTTCTAATTTTGAATGAAAATCCATGTTTATAATTTAAAATACTTAACAATAATTATTTAAAAAGTCAAATCTATTGTAATACGATATTTCTTCAACACACAGTAACTTTAAACATAAGTAAAATAAAAAAAAACTTTGTCGCAGACTATACAAGTACCTCGCACTTCGAAGGGCCAAGAAATAATAAGGACGAATTGTGTTGTGGTCGAATGCGCATCGTGGGTGGAGCCTAATTTCAAATCGGCCAAGTATCACGTTAAATTTGACAAGCAATAAAAGCTAGGCAGTCCGGGATTAATGGTAAATTTTATTAAAATAGCAGTACATGAGAAGACCAGAATATAAAGGGGTTGTATAAAAAACATGCAAAAGGAAAGTTCAAGAATCCAGTAACAAGAGATAAAATTATCAACGAGATGTGAGCAAAAATACAATATAAACACAAGCTGCAAAAAGTAAACGTCTAAGAGTCATTCTTTTCCAACTGTATCTGTAGAGTAGGGAGGGCGAGTTAAGTTTCACAGCACTTAGACCACAATTGACCCCTTGTGCATTCTCCCAGGGAGCCGTCATCCTTAGCTCATTTTCCATCCTATCATTTTTAGGAAGGTGGACAAATCACCAGGAGATATCTTCCTTATGAGGGCAGGTGTGGGCCAGGACTCGCCAAACGCGTACTCTCGTATTAACGATAACTCCGGGCATTCACATAGGACATGCTCTACAGTTTCGTCTTCTCGTTCACTCTTCCTATATAGAGGTGTGTCTACTAGCCCAGTGTGTGGAGGTATCTGTTGACAATGACAAGTAAAAACCAACTGTCAAGCGTAGGTTTTTCCTGGTCATTCCAAAGTACTTCTTTGATGCTGATTTTTCAAGGTTACTTAGTGTTACACTGGCAAGTCTACATCCTTGCTCTTCTTCCCATCTTTTTACGCTTTGCGTATGGGAGTGATATTATAAAAAATTTCTTTCATCGTTGTAGTTGTCCAACCAAAAACATCCCCAGGCCCTAAGAGTCTTATACCTACCGCCTTCCTAGCCAATCGGTCAGCAATGCGTTTGCCTTTATTCGTACCGTGTCCTTTAACCCACTTAAGGATGATGGTATTACCATCCGAAACTTAAGTTAATGATTCGTGACAATCCATTACTAACCCTGATGTGACACGTAGCCTATTCAAGGTTAGTAGCGCTTTTCTGCTATCTGTGCAGATTATTATAGTTTTCCCGGCTTTACCTTTTTGGTTATCTCTTTTGCGGCTATGGAGATACCAGCCAGTTCTGTGTGAACTACGCTGGCATTTTTGACCATACCCCACTTTATTCTTAGGTTCAGTAATCTGGAGTATATCCCGCATCCTGAGCCTTCTTCCATTTTGGAGCCATCGGTGTATATGCAATAGTCATTTGCTACGTTTGTCTCTCTATACTATCTTGTTTCGATTTTGTAGCGTTTGTCAAAGGAAACTTTGGTTTAATTGAGTCGCAGCCTGCCTATAACAGGGGTAGCAAGTTCTCAATTGTCCCATTCCTACATCAAGGTTTGCACCAGCTGAGCGCAGTCACATCATTGTCACTAGTGCCACCTCTTTGACATATATATCTAGAGGCGTGATGCCAATGATCAACTCCATTGCAGCAGTTGGTGTTGTTTTCATGGCACCTGTTATATTTATGCAAGCCATCCGCTGAATATGGTTTAGTTTGTTAATCGCTGTTGCAAGTAGCACTTTTGATACCCAAGCAATAACTCCGTAAGTTAGCATTGGCCTAATGACAGCAGTATAGACCCAGGCGATCACCCTGTGCGAAAGGCACCAGGTGCGTCCGATTATTATTATAGAGCATATGCTCTTTTAGATTTACCATCTAAGTGTGAATTCCAAGTTAACTTTCTATCAAGGGTAATACCAAGGTACTTTACCTCGTCAGAAAAGTTTAGAATCCTTGGGGGTATTAAGCCCGTGATTCTTCTTTTTCTGGTAAAGAGGACCATCTCTGTCTTCTTAGGACCATGATTCTACTAGTCGAAGAGCAACTTGTAATCTCTCACATAGTTTGTTCTCAAACTTACGGCTTCGCAGGACAGCAATATCGTCTGCATAGGTTATTGTGTAGAACCCGTTACTGCTGAGTTGGTCAAACAGGGTGTCTAGACCTTCTTTTTCATATTAAACTAACTTAATATTAACATAAAAAAATATCAAAGCAATGGTTCAATACCAAAATCACAGCTTGGGCATAGAGAAGATGAAAACATGCCTGCAGTACTCTAGCTATAAAGCAAGTAACGCCTACTAGCTTTACAAACGTACAAGAAACAATATAAACTCTGAGACTTTTATCATAAAAAGAGACTATTGTACACGATTCACCAAATACGATCCTACGATCGAACACGACCTACATACAGCGCAAGGAGAAGTTGAAAAATCATCCAAGCTAAAAAAATTCCACTAATGAATATAAAAATCTAAATAAATAGTACCTTTAGTAAATGAAAGCAATAAAAAAATCACTGCAGCTTCTTATGTTACTGAAATACAAATCTCTACCTCTCCAGACATCCTTGAAATGATCTAAAACTTAAGAAAAAGCCTAAAACTTAAGATGATATTCCAAATATTCTTAATAAAATAAAAAAGAAATTTAAAACACAAGCCGTTTCTTTGCACTTTCTTTTTATGAAATAAAAAAAATATAAAACAGAAGCCGTTCCTTTGCACTTTCTTTTCATGCAATAAAAAAAATATAAAACAGAAGCCCTTCATTTGCACTTTCTTTTTATAAAATATGTGATTTTCTAGTAGATTCCCTTTGTTCAAAACATCCTAAACTTATTGTCAAAAATTATTCTAACGAAAGCAACGACAATTAAGAAATTTGAACAGACTTGACAGATAACTTTGACAGAGACTTGAACTCTTTGGCGCGAGCGCCAAAAAATTGATGCCTTTGAGAAATGGTGCTGAAGAAGAATGCTGCGCACTTAAACAACTCATAGGATAAACGTTTCCATTCTAAACCAACTCGAAATTAAAAAAGTGCTGTCTACAATATGTCTACAACGTATTCTGCAATTTTTCGGTCACGTGGTTCGCAAAGGTGACGATAGTTTGGAGAGATTAATTGTTTCTGGAAACGTTCCAGGGAGAAAATCAAGAGGACGATCACCAACTAGATTGTCCGACCAAATTAAGAATTTAGGTGGAAACTTATTCTGCGAAGCTCTCAGAGCAGCTGAAGATAGAGACTAATGGAGAAAAATTGTTAGGAATATTGAAAGAAATCACGATCCTCAGTAATGGGGAAATGACAAGAGAGAGAGACCAGGCAATTAAAAAATTTGGTTTTATCCATGAAAGCAAATTTGTTATTATGACCGATTTAATGAGGGCATTTACCTATATTAATAAGTATCTCAAGATAACTAAACTTTAACCAAATTGTAAAGTATTATTATGTATATCTTTCTGCCTGCGCATGTTTTCCCATTAATAACCCTTTGTGGTTGATACGAGTATATTTGTGTAAATAAAAAAAAAAAATAGAAACTAGCATTGGAATCTAACCAATTTAGATTCAATAAATTTTAGCATTTTTATTATTTTTTAATAAAGATGTTCATATTTTTAACTAAGTTTCTTTTATAAACTTAAAACTATACTTATAAAATATCGAAAATGAATTTGTCTAAATAGAATTGCTAATGTTAACTGGTAGACTAATGTTAAGATTGATTCCTAGAATTAGGACATTCAAAAATAAATTGTTTAAATCTTCGATATATTCATTAGTATACGAAAAGAAAGCAGTCTCAGAGAGTCCAATCTTATGAAGAGGCTCTGGAAAGAGACCATGGTTAAATCTTAGCTTGGCTACGAACAAGGAATGGATTTTATTATAGTTCTAGTTGAAAGGAGGAATATTTTTTGGTAAGCATAGATGAATGGCAAAGTAATGCTTTCTAGATGTCTTCTGGATCTCTTTATATTTTGACCTTTATCTTTCCCTGTTAATATTCCTGATAACTTAGATTTTTAAAGGTAAAAATGTGTGTAATTTCTGATACCTGAGATGTACTGTTTTGGAAATGATCTAATGGTTAGCCATAAATAGTTTGCAATACTATCTGACAGTCTGATACTATTACAATCTTCTCACAAGAATAAGTGACACACCAAATTATTATTTTCTGTATAGCAGCAGCCTGTGCTGTAAAAATATAACAAAAATCAGAAATTCGATATTTTGTAGCAGATTCGTTTGAGTCAAACAATACAAAACCAGCAGTTTTTTTAATTTTTGATCAAACTTTATAAATTATTGTTATATCTTCCTCTGACCTATTCATTTGAATGCCATATTTTTCAAATCTGGGAAGTACGAATAAACAGACCATTCAGAACTTTAAAATCTTTATCGTTAAAAGGAAATTATGGTACAAAAAGGAAAGACGTATAAATTCGTACCAATAAAAGTTTCTGCAAGAGGAGGAGAGCTATAATGATTTGTAAAATTCGAAACTAACAGTTATCGCGAAAAGAGGATAATTTTTTCACTAATTTATTATAGATTTTCATCAGAATACTCGTGAAATTCCACCCCCTTATTCTCCAGCAATGCCCCCGGCCTTCGATCAAGTTGGTGTTTCAACATAGACATATGTATACATTAGAACGAATCTATATTGGATTTCCAATGAATGTTTGTACACGGTTCGGTTCAGTTCAGTAGTTCAACAGCCTGAAACTTTGAAATCATCGGCCCCATCGACAGCTTGCGCCTAATTCGATTAAACATAATTGGTTACGTAACAGGCCCATTTTACGTTAGGACTTTTTTAAAAATATATTTTTTTACACCCATTTGATTTTAATTAAAATTTAGTATATATATATATATATATATATATATATATATATATATATATATATATATATATATATATATATATGTGTGTGTGTATTTGATAATTTTAAGGAAAACATTGAAGTATATAGATATAACAAGTAAAACTTAAAAAAAAAACAACATATTACCAATTCCTGTAGGTTTAGACAACATGAACAATTATTGAATGTATACAGAATTTATACTATAAGCAGGTATACACTGGTTATTAAACAGCTGTCAGAGGAAATTGACAGTGATGCGATAAAATGCGAGACAGTGATACGTATTATCGCCAATCCATTTTAATACCTACTCTGACGAGATCCCGAAAAAAGCTCTTAAAGGCGAAATCGTTCTAATAAAGAATATATACGTCAATGACACTATCATCAAATAAACTGTTTACTTCAAACATCAACAGACAAGTGCGACATTGCCAAAACGTCGACAAAATAATGGTTTTTCTTAAAACCAAAATTATTTAACGCGGAGTCAAACATGGAAAACCACGGAAAGCTTATATATATATATATATATATATATATATATATATATATATATATATATATATATATGTATATATATATATGTATATATATATATATATATGTATATATATATGTATATATATATATATATATATATATATATATATATATATATATATATATATATATATATATGAAAATCACTAAGTTCTCGGGAAGAACCGCGTTGAGAATTTAATGCTCGACGTTTTGGCCCCCATTTTGGAGCCATTTTCAAGATGGATACGGTTCCGTTCGAGGTCTCAATCTGCCTACTCTTCAGTGTCGAGTGACACTCTTCAGTGTGGAGTAGGCAGATGGAGACCTCAGTGCCGTTTGACTGTTCTTAAGGCGGGTACACATATGCGAGCAGAACTGTTCGCGAACCGTTTGTGAACGCTATATTCGTTAATTTGTACGACGGGACGAACCACTTGCGAGCTGTTCGTTCGTTGCTCGTCAGGAACCACAGCCTGTCGGTTTTTGGGACGAACACAGAGAATGTTCGCAGAACTATAAATTGTGTCTATAAATTGTTTCTGCTAAGTGTGCGATGAGATCATTCGGTTAAACAAAATTGATGAACGAGCGCGGCTTATTCAAAAGTAACGAGAGAAATTAATAACAGATAATCTAAACAAAATACCGAAATGTTTAGAATAATGAAGTAAATTAATTCTCGGTTTGTTATTAGATACTTAGGGTATTGGATAGCCTGAACATAAACATATTTTCAACGAACTCTTCGCGAACAGCTCACGAGCAGTTCGCAAACAGTTCGGCTCGCATATGTGTACCCACCTTTATATTTATACAGTACACGATACCGGTACGTCACGAGTAACGGAAGTAGGCAGATTGAGACCCCAAACTCAAACGGAACCGTAATGGCTCCAAATGGATGCCGAAACGTCTAGCATTAAATTCCCTACGCGGTTCTTCTCGAGAACTTGGTGATTTTCATTTATCTGACCGCGGAAATCTATCCAAACTTATATATATATATATATATATATATATAAGTTAAAGTATATATAGTAAACTCTTAAATATTGGGGAAATCTGCAAGAAAGACTCTAATGAGTATCAATTATTTCGCCGAACGTTTTCTCCAAAGAAAATTAATTTGGCTTCTTCAGGGCTGAAAGAGAATAAATTATAATTAGCTACCATATATTATCTATTAAAATCAATATTGACCTTACCGTAACTTGTAGAATTGTAGAGTTAGAATATTAATTAAATATTACAATTCTAAGTTACGGTAAGATCGATAATGTTTTTAATAGATAATATATGGTAGCTAATTATAATTTATTCTTTTTCAGCCCTGAAGAAGCCAAATTAATTTTCTTTTTCGAAAACGTTCGGCGAAACAATTGATACTCATTAGAGTCTTTCTTGCAGATTTCCCCAATATTTAAGAGTTTACCATTTAACTTATCTGCAAAGATTAAATTTCTTTTCCTTTTCTATATATATATATATATATATATATATATATATATATATATATATATATATATAAAAGTGCACTCGTAAGTGAATGGGATGTTTTCGGTCAATTTGGAGATAAAAAAGACAAGAGTTGTGCTACTTTATCTATTTATTGAAGACGTTTCGCCCACTGTTCAACGAGCATCATCAGTTCATCTAAAAAAGTGTTATTAGCAATATATTAAATAAACGGTCATATTCCTTAAAGATATATATATATATATATATATATATATATATATATATATATATATATATATATATATATATATATAATACAAAGTATGTAAAATAAAGGAAGAGGAAAAGCATTACCAAATAATCTATTTTCGTTCAACAACAATAATTAATTCATGTAAACCCTATCTAAATCTAGAATAATACTCAAAGTATTTTTAGGTTAAATATAACTTTGTCAAACAATAAATTATTGACTCAACTAATCCTCTCACGACACAATGTTTTGCATGTACAATATGTTTTTTCGAAAACTACCGAATACAAAGATGTTATTATTATAAATAAAAAACAATTACACAAAAAATAAACTAATAAACAATGGAATGGTATAAATATGTTGTGGGGAGTTTGTAAGAGGCACATTTCATTTCGAGCAACAATCCAACAATCCATTTAAGATGAAATACTTTGTTTTGTTGCTTAGCATTGTCGCCATTAAAGCAATTGATTTACAAGGTAAGTCAGAAATTTAACAAAAATAAAAAAATGTGTCGTTTTATAAGTTTCAAGTTAGCTCTTCTTCGTAGGAAGGTTAGAAATAATTCGTTAGGATCCATGTTATCGTTATTAAACCCTTTTTTATATAAGCGTATCTCTTGAGTTTATAGTGCGTTGTGAAAGCTTTGAGTCTACATCATTTCCAGTTCCTGATTTTTGAGTACTTTAGTTTGACTTCTATTCCGCTTATTAACAGTTTAAACGCTTAAGCTGTCTTTGTTTTTATATTTTCCGGTTAGAGTTGTTGGGATTCCTAAATCGTTTTTTCTAATCATCAACCACTTATTTCAACCATTATTCATCCAAGCTTCTCTTTATTGCAAGACAATTTTCTGCCTTCTAGACTCTTTTTCACTCAAGGACAGTCAGACCTAACCAAATATGGTGTACCTATAAGGGAGATGCTAGAAAATCACGAATTGTCTATACCATTTAACTTGTCTTTATTTTCACAATTTTCAAAAATGTATCTATTTAAAAGCTTGCAATACCATTTTTTATGATGATATACAAAGGACATTGAACGTCAAAGAGATTATGCATATACTCCTGAAACTACTTATCTCTTAACCTTTCAATATTATACAATTTGAGTCGACTTCCACAATTTTTTTGTGCAATAAATCATTGCCCACTTTGATGCCCTATAGATCTTTTTATTGAGCTTTATTCTTTAACTAAAACTTTATAGGGTTTCTGTTTATACAATAAAAATTACTGGAAAACGTTAAATTTTTGCCATAGTAATATAATAGTTGATTAAGTAAGTATAGTCATCGATATTCAGCATGTTTGTACTTAAAGAGAGAAACTTAAGTAGAGAAATAAGGACCGCATTGAAATTGCAAGACAAGCATTTATAAAAATGAAAACAATTTTTGTCAATCGAGACCTTCCTCTGGATCTGGATCTGAGGATAAGAGCCTTAAGATGCTACGTGTTCTCGAATTTGTTGTATGGAATGGAAAGCTGGACACTAAAAGTGGATAACATAAAGAAGTTGGAATCATTTGAGATGTGGTGCTATAGAAGGATTTTGAAAATACCATGGACCCAACGAGTTACAAATGCAGAAGTGTTAAGAAGGCTAGAAAAGGATTTCGAGGTCATAAAGCACATCAAAACAAGAAAGCTGGAATATTTAGGCCACATTACCAGACATGCGAAATATGAGATATTAAGGCTCATAATGCAAGGTAAAATCAAGGGTAAAAGATCCATAGGAAGACGAAGAATTTTCTGGCTGAGAAACCTAAGAGAGTGGTATAGTTGCAGCACAGTAGATCTTTTTAGAGCAGCCGCCAATAAGGTGCGGATAGCTGTGATGATAGCCAACCTCCGATAGAAGAAGGAACTTCGAGAAGAAGAAGAAGTTGAACTTAAACTTACCTTAATAGTAGCTACAGTTTTGCTGGCCTTGTCTGATACCCCTTTGGATATTTACTTAAATAATGTCTGTATCAAAACGTTGTATTGTGATTGTTACCTTTTCAATTGATCAAATTTTCACAGTTTCAAATTCTTTAAAACATTCTTAAAATTAATAGCAGTTACACTATTGTTTTGTATGTATATTGCATTACGTAGCTTGTCATCGTATTCTATTCGATAACCTGTCATACGATATAGCGCATGGTCCTCTATGTTAAGTCAGTTAAGCAGTATAAGCTTAAGGTCCTTTTGACAATTGGCCCTCTGATCGAACCCTTTATTATTTACTTTTTGAGCTACCCTCTTTCTACTGACCTCTTATGCGTTACGGTCCAACTAGCCGTTTGATTACCCCACCACAAAACGCTCAAACAATGACCAGAATGAACCTTAAAGTTTTTTCAAAATTTCCTTAGAATCTATGGAAAAACTGATTTTTTCTCGCACTCTAACACATTATCTGTTATAGAAAGCGCCATGGAAAATTATTGCAAAATGACTCGTGTTTTTCAGAAGATCTGGGGAAAAAGTATTATTGTGCTCCAGAGAACACCTAATTAACCTAATTACCCCGCCACAAAATGCTCCAAAAATGACCAGAACGAACATATCATTTTTTTTAAATTTCCCCAGAATTTAGGGAAAAACTTATTTTTCCTCGCAGTCTAACACATTACTTGTTATGGAAAGCGCCGTTGAAAGTTGTTGCAGAATGCCTCGTTTTTCAAAAGATCTGGAGAAAAAGTTTTATTGTGCTCCAGAGAGCATACAGCCTAATTACTCTCTTTTATTCCAGATTTCTCAATCATTACTTGAAGACATTGCAAATAGTTGTTTGTTTTATATCTTGCATGAAATCCAACGAATTTTTATAATTGGTAGTCTGAGATTTTTTCTTTCAATTTTACTAAGATTTTTTTACTAAATCATGAATGGATGGATGGCATGGATTAGTGCCTGTTTGTTGGAATGACATTTACCATTACACTCCTATAAAAATCTGCAATATTTGTCCTTAATTATATAGTTTAATTTTTATTACAGGTACAGCCGTAGACCAATGTTTATGCAGAGACCAACTCAACAACATCTACAACCAAGTCGTCGATAGCTACAGCGAATTGCAGGAGACCAACACTGAACTGGATCAGTTGGAAGCCGACATGGAGGACCTAGACGACAAGCTCGAAGGTCAAAACGAAAAATTGGAAGAACTCGAAAGTGAACTTGCCACAATTCGCTACATCCAACTCTCCACCATACAAGAACTTATCTCGCAACAAGATGTTCTCGAATGCATTATCAACACCGTTGACGAAATCGATGTTCAGGTTCACAATCAAACAACACATGTCAACAACCAGACGGTTGCAATTGGGGAACTCAAGAATCTCACTTTAAGCATTCAACAATGTAACGATGTTAATAGTTGCGTAGCACCATCATAATTATAGATTTTAAGTAAGTTTGAGAGAAATTAAAGGGTGTACAAATAAAAATGTTTTTAATATCACCAACAAATGTTAAATCCTAAAGTATTGGTATAATATTTTCAGGTAATATTAAAATTTAGAAACAAATAATTAAAGTACCAAACTATATTTACTTAACTACATTAAAACCTCCCTTAAATGAATACTCTTAGCAAATCTATCTATATAAAAGGCTAGGACGACCAGTTACACTGTTTGTCCGGTAGACTAATCACGCCATCTAGGAAAGAAATCTAAATTACCATCTGATATTCTAATCCATCGTCGGTCAGATAGCCAAGCGGGCTAGGCGGCCTATTCTCATTCGCTTCACTGTCGAATGGTTCAGTGGATGTGGGTTCGAGCCCCAGCTCGGTGTACAGAAAAATACAAAAGGCTAACGCAGCAGTTTAAAATTCTAGATGAATCTGTGGCTTAGACTAGAATATGCCTGATGGTGTCTGATCGGCCTATGGTGGAGCAGTACGGCAAGAGATAAGGGCTTGCGGCTCGGTGATACTTCTCCATAGATCCCTACCGGAAGGGCATGGCGCCTAAATACCGGTATATATATATATATACATATATATATATATATATATATATATATATATATATATATATATATATATATATATAATAACATTATACATATATTATAATAACCAAATACTAGACTGCATTTCATTTCAGTTGAACTTCCACAAGTGCTCCTGATGATGAGTTGAATATTCAACTGAAATGAAATGCAGTCTAGTATTTGGTTATTATAAACAAAATAACAGCCAGGTACGCTAGCAGCGACATCTATACGAAATAACAAGAAGTCCAGAGACCTCTCTCTGATAGTAAATTGGGTGCACCGCAAATTCAAAGCCTCTTACTAAAGACTTTTAACGACGCTAGAAGTATCTTTTTACTTCAACATGCATCTACGATTCACCTTTGAAAATTACTATCTTTTTCGCTCTTTACGTAGAGAAAGACGTTTAAATGAAAGTAAAAGATTGCATTTCATTTCAATCGGAAGTCCACCATTGCTCTACACGTGTTTTGAGTTATTCAACTCATCATCAGGAGCACTTGTAGAAGTTCAACTGAAATGAAATGCAGTCTAGTATTTGATTATTATAATATATGTATAATGTTATTATATATATATATATATATATATATATATATATATATATATATATATATATATATGTGTGTAATAATGTGTAATATATAATTATATATTACACATATATTTATACCAAAATAATAAACCAAAAAAACTTACATGTCCTATCAGTTTACAAACTCTGTTTACAAGTGGGAATTGCTACAACACTTACAAAAAATTGTTACTGGGCTATAAACTGTGGCAGAAATAAAACATTGCAAATAAAAAATTATCTTTACAAACTCCTATGAAAGCAATTATTTATAAAAATGTTTATTGTTACTTTTCCCTTAAAATTTAAACACAAAAGTTACCTAGATTGCACTGGGGTTTTACACAAAAATGCTGGGGGTGGAAACTAGACTTTACTGAAATTTCTGGGGGTAAAACTGAGCTTAAACTCTCTGCCATACTAACAAAAACTGCATATCACACTGCGAATTATTGAGGTTGGAGTTGGGGCACTGGAACACAAACTTTGGAAACTTTTCTCCTCAAAAAACTGGACCAGGTAGAATTAGACTGCAACTACACATTAAACTGCTACTATTAACTGCCACAAAACTACTTATTTTTTATAAAAAGGGACAAAAAACGAGAAAACATTTCAAATTTGACGTGAAATTTGGACAAACGCTGAAGCAATCCGTTTTTGACCACGCCTCAGCGAGTCAGTAAATTCTTTTAACTGTAACTATTAACTTCACACTGCTACACATTTTCCCATAAAAAAAGGACGAAGGAAGAAAATGTTACAAATTTGAAAAAAAATTTCGACTAACGCTGTAAGCAACTGCAACCGACATCCGCCTTAGCGAGAGTGATCTAATTATCTTTTAAATTCATTCGCCTAACTTAGCGAGACATATATACGAGAAAACAAAACATATAAACGAGAATGTTTCTGTCTATTTGCAACGCGCAAAATATCTAAAAAGTGGCTTCGATCAAAAGGAATACCGAGGAAAAACGCATCTGTGAAATAATAAACAAACTCTAAAATTGTTTATTTTAACTCGGCGACGCTAAGAAAAATTGAAATAACTTGGTGTTTTAATACATATACGAGGCGATTTCAATACATTATCACGGAATTTACAAATGCTACAATCTAAGAGATCTAAAGTACCTACCGAATAAGAAGTTATCTGAAAATGAAATGAAATCAAAAAATTTTTGTTGTTTATTGTGAGTGAGAGACATGGTTTCGGTATTAGAACATTTATTGAAAACGAGGAGTATAATGTTTAATGTTAATAAACTTAGTGCGAGAATATAATATTTGATGTAGAATTGACCATTTTAATTTTTGTAATGATGGAGACTTTAACAGTGATCTATATTCTGAAAATATATTGTACTTTGTTTGGGCATTCAATGTTTTTATCTTGGTAATTATCTTGGTAATTAAAAAAAGTTTAAATGGAGAAAAGAGAAATGGAGTATTACTTGGAGACTCTGATTATACAATAAAGCCATTTTTAAGCAGTCCACTAAAC
Source organism: Diabrotica undecimpunctata (assembly GCF_040954645.1). Lineage (NCBI taxonomy): Eukaryota > Metazoa > Arthropoda > Insecta > Coleoptera > Chrysomelidae > Diabrotica > Diabrotica undecimpunctata. The sequence continues at coordinate 5,957,599 of NC_092808.1, read as the reverse complement.
TAGCCATGAAGAAAATTTTTATAATGAATTCCATATTAAAACTAGATATGTAAAAGAATATATCTGATCTCTATCTATCTCTTCCACATATTCTTTCCATCGTTTTAGCTTTTCGCCAGTCGTTATCATAGTATTTCCATGTTTATCTAAAAGAGTTGTGTTGTGGTTTCTTTTTTGCGGCCCTGTCATTTATTTAACCTTTTTATGTAGGTTGAATAGATCGTATTTGTTCTGATGATCTTCTATCTCTTTACATTTTTCCTCATAATAAGTTTGTTTTGCCTCTCAATTACTAGTAAATGTATAAATACCGCATTTATTTTCAATAGGCAAACTTAGAAGCAAAATATATAGTTAATATAGTCACATGGTTAGAAGCAACACGTTAGAGGCCTTTATGCTTCCGGTAAATTTAAAAGTCTTGTTCAGGGGGTCAAAAGCTTAAAATTGGCAATTATTGATGTAAGCGAATAACGATGACCTGGTTCAGGAACATGCAGTCATCTATCGTATTATAGTGGGAATGATAACGGCGACCAAAAAAATAGAAATGGAGTAGGAATTTTCTTCTTTTAGAAACTATGCAATGATATCATTTTATAAATAAACGTCTTCTTATTTTTCAAGTTTTTTATTGAAATTAGAATTTCTTTCATGGTAGATATTGTTATCGTTTTAGTTAATTACTACGTCATCTGTTGCATTTGTTGATTTTGATCTTGACCCGCTGCATTTTTGGCTTATGGTTTAATTTTTTATCAATTTTACCTAATAGATTTATCTATATAAGATCTTGGCGTAAAATTTGCTGCCTTGACCATGTAGGCATTGATAGAAGTTTCTGATTAGATTATTTTAAAATTTTCTACAATATAGATAAATTTATTCTTCAAAAACATACGCCCCAACTATTGTTCCCTCTACATGTCTTTTTTTATGTCTGATTGACTGTTATGGAGAATATTTTAATAAACAACAGCGCTATTTATGATTACAAATGTCCTGCATTTTTCTTGTTAATTTTATAGTATTTATAAAGCATTATATTATACCATCGCAAATTTATGTATCATCTTTAGCCGTTCTCGAAGTAGACCAAGTACATAAGTTTCCCAATGTTTTAAGCGTTTCGACGCATTTCCATAATAAATCAAGACGATATAAAAGAGGCCGCAAAACCTTAATAAAAGTTGTGCCTTGATGCAAAGATCGATTATGATTTACATATTTATATATAGAACAAAGGAACGGAATCTGATAACAGATTAAGTGTTGGCTGGTGTTTTGCATAATCTCTGCTTCAACCCCAATTTACCCAAAATGTATATGCATTGTTAAAAAACCATTTGTTTTGTGTCCTTACAAATTTATATATATATATATATATATATATATATATATATATATATATATTATATTATATTTATAATATGTTTCTTCGTAAGTTGACATTAATTTTACAAGAAACATGTATTCTTTCTAAATAGTTTTTCATGGTTCAAAATGTGAAGATTGACGTGTCAATAAACATATTTTAACTTTGAATTGTGGCTTATTATTATTATTAAAATAGTAATTACTTTAAAATACCACAAGAAGATAGCTTTAGAACAATATTAAGAAACCGTTATGGGCCCAGTGTTATTCAAAATTTTCGGAGATTGGAAATTCTTTACGAAAAGCTGACACATTGTCAAAATTCAATCATATTTTTATGAAGATGTAGAGATAATAACATAATACCAAAGGGTTTAAGGTTACTTCCAGCATATTTAAGCAAAAGGTTGGAAAAACTTCTACAAACAGCCAGTTTATCTATGATCCGAGAAATGTTGCAATTTCATAGATCCAATTTATTTCTCGTTGAACAAGATATTGTAAGTATTGAAGATTTGCTTTTTAATATTTGAAAGCTACTTAAATTCTAAACATCTTTTTCAATATAACAATTTTCGATATCGTCAAAAATAAAGGTAATTTACTCTTGAGCAAAATTCACACTTTTTGGCAAACCTTGTATACAGCCTACAAAATTTAATATCTGATGGCTGTATTTTGGTTTTTAGACCACCCAGAACTTTTTATAATACATTTTTTTGTAAAATTAATCCTAATAAGTTTCTTATATGCCGCCAAGTTACACAGTCACTAATTTTAATGAAAACTATGTCATTTTTCACGTCTTAATTCGCACCTTGGTAATTGTTCTAAAAATATTATTTTGTATAACTTTATAAACAAATAAATACAGACTTTTTCATAAAATATGCTGATGTTAACGCTAAAATTGGAAGAAGGATATGAGCTGAGGTAAAATTAATACGGCGTTTAAAAATAATTGCTATCCTAAAACCAGGTTAAACCACCCGATAGTTTCAAGAGCTATAGACCAATAGCTCTGTTACCTACAATATACAAGCTACTAGATCGGCTAATCTATAAGAGAATCAGCACGCGTATATTCGAGATGATTTCAGTTAAACAAGCTGGGTTAAGACCCAAAACGATCTGTGCAGACCAAGTTCTAGTATTTACCACCCACACCGAGGAACGATTTCAAAGGAAACTTAAAATATCAGAAGCGTTTATTGACTTATCAGCAACCTATGATATAGTCTGAAGAGAGGTCAAGATATACAAGTTTTTTTGTAAGGTTCCATGCAAACTTACAGCCCGACTGATTGCCGATTCACTATTCCATTTTTGTAAAATGTAGCCTTATCTCCAAAAAGCAAGTAATCGGTCGCTATGCACTTAACAAAAAGCTGATCTGCGATGATAATCAACGATTGTCAATTCTTAACGTATTTCTATAAGTTATAGACGCTTGTTGTGTTTACGGAGGATTTTTGTCGTCAAAGTTTAACTAATGTCATCTTCTTCTCATGGCGCCGTCTCCATTTGAAGGTTGGCGATCCAAATGGAAATTGTAGTTTTGGAAACTGCTGCGCGAAAGGTTTCTGCGGATAAGCCGTCGAACCATCTCCTCAGGTCTTTCAGCCACGAGTTCTGGCGTCTTCCTACCGATCTTTTGCCCTGTACTTTTCCTTCCAGTATAACTTGAAGTAATTCGTATCTTTCGCCTCTCAACACATGATCCAAGTATTGCAGTTTCCTCTCTTTGATTATTCTTAGTAATTCTTTTTGTTTACACATGCAACGAAGTACCTAAATATTAGTAACTCTTTGTACCCATGGAATTCTCAGCATTTGTCTGTATATATACGTCTCAAAGTCATCTTTTCGTTTTTCCATTTCAGAGTCCAGTGTCGAACTTTCACAGCCATACAGTGAGACAGAAAAAACGTAACATCTGATCATTCGGATTCTAAGCTGCAGACTAAGGTCTGTATGTCTACTAATGTCATGTTGACGTGAAATTTCACGAGTGCTGATATGAGAATTCTGAGTAACAGATAACAGTACATCATATTTCTTTCCTTTACTTATAACAGTTTTGGTTCTCATTTTTTTCATATGCAACTGACCCAATGCTAACAAAACGATCCAATAATTTTGTAAAAGCTATTATTATTAGCTCCCTCTACATAACTATTACATTACTATTACATTAATATTATATTACAGACTGGAAAACATCGAAATTAATACTCCTGCCTAAAGAAGCGGAAAAATATCAACCTATTTGTCTCCTCTCTTGCATTTGTAAACTATTCGAGAAAATTCTGAGCGGGAGACTGGATGAAGCAATTGACAGGTCTGAAGACTTATCTCTCAGTCAGTATGGGTTTCGCAAGAATGTTAGCACGACTGATGCAGTCTTGGGAGTTTACCGAGCGTTGAATATGGAGGCCCGCGATCAAAAATGGGCCGTCTTGCTCTTACTGGATGTTAGGAATGCCTTCAATTCACTGCAATGGGGAACAGTAATGAGAGCGGCTGAGGATAGAAACTTTCCTGGCTACTTACTATTACATTTTGTTGATAAACCAAAACTGTACATTTATTGCATATTGCTTTAATTTATGTTGTGTATTAGTTATATATTGAACAAGAATAATTTTGGTATATTATTACGCAACACTAAGTTATTTCTACTTACAAAAATAAACGATATTCCCGAAATTTTAAGAAAACTAAAATTATCTCGAAATGTAAAAGTTGAGGTATAAAAAAATGCTTCATAAAAATAAATGCAATCTTCTGAACACACAGTATGGGTTGGTCTTCTTCTTCTTTTGGTGCCTCTCCTCTGTGGATGTTGGTCAACTTTGTTGACAGCTGCTCTAAATAGATGTATGATAGTCATTCCTGACCACTGTCTGATGTTCTTCAACCACGATGTCCTTCTACGCCCTTGAGATCTTTTGCCTTCTATCTTGCCTTGCAAAATTAGTTGAATTAGTTGATACTTCTCATTGCGCATCACATGCCCTAAGTATGTCATCTTTCTGATTTTCACGATACGCATAATTTCCAGATCTTTATTCATACGTTGGATGATGGTGTTGTTTGTAACATGATGGATATAGGAAATTTTAAGCATGCGGCAGTAGCACCACATTTTTCGAAGGCTTCTAATCGCTTGGATGTTCCCTCCGTCAAGGGTTTGTACATTTAAAATATGGAATTTTATTTTGTAGTTCACCCTGTATACAAATATTTGCCACCGATTTCTGTTAAACTAGAACATATTGTTTAACGTATTATCTAAAATGAGTATTTATTCATTTATTTTTTCTTTATATACAGGGTATTTATTTCACAGTGAGAACGAAATAGAAATGATTACAATTACCCAGCCGAAAAAAAAATTGTAACTTTGCTTTCCCACGTAGTTATTAATCACCTTGTAGAATTCGGCATAATAATAATAATAAATAATAAAACTTTATTCATCCTTGCAGATTATTTACATAATATAGGACATGTCAAAGTAAAAAAAAACGTTAAAGACTACCTATACAATATAAACATACACATAAATATAGAAACAACATACAACATATCTAAGACATAAATTCCGAGACACTATAAAAACATGACTCGATGAGATAAGTCTTCAATTTATTCTTAAATGACCTATCATCGTCTGCTTCACTTTTTAATTTGGATGGGAGCTGATTAAAAAACCTTACGCCGCTATAATCAGGGTTTTTTTCAAACATAGAAGTGTAATGTTTAGGAGTCCTAAAGAAATCTTTTTTTCTGGTACGATAATTGTGTACATCTGAATTTGATTTTAATCTATTAATATTAGCTTTTGTATACAGAATACTTCTGTATATAAAAATTGAGGGAACAGTGAGTATTTGATATTTTCTAAAATGCTCTCTACACGTATGTCTATATCGTAAATTAAAAATCAAGCGAATTATGCGCTTTTGGGCTATAAAAGCTTTCGAGACATTTGTTGCACTGCCCCATAGAACAATATTATATGACAAATGTGAATAGATGATAGCGTAATAAACATTAAGTATCTGTTCCGTTGTAAATAAGTATTTGAGTTGCAAAAGAGCATAGTATCCAGAATTAATTTTTGAACATACATGGTTAATATGTACCTCCCAGCTCATATTACTGTTTAGATGTAGTCCTAAAAACTTTGTAGTGTCAGATAAAGTGATAAAATCATTGTCGACTTTGACAGAGAAATTTTCCTTTATTGGAGTTTTTATATAAAATTGCATACATACTGTTTTACTCGAATTTACTATTAAGGAGTTTTTTCGCACCAAGATTCATGGGCTAAGGTATTGAGTTTTAACCTCAATTCCTCAGCATTTTCTGCAGATGCCACCAAAGTCGTGTCATCAGCATACAAAAAAATATTTTCCGTACTCATATATTTAGGCATATCATTGATATAACAAAGAAACAACAAAGGACCCAGTATTGATCCTTGTGGAACGCCAAGATCAACGTCATACAAATCTGATTGATAATGACCGACTTTGACATACATCTGTCGATATTCTAGATAGGATTGTAACCATTTTAAAAAATTACCTCGAAATCCAAGTCCGTTTAGTTTACAAATTGCTACATTTAAATTTATAGAGTCAAAAGCTTTAGTTAAATAAAAAAAGAGGGCTCCAACAAATTTCTTTTGATCTAATGAACTATAAATGAATTTAAAAAATGTTGTTGATTCGTTGTTTCCCACGCTTGGAGAATATTGTTGCATACATTTTTTCTAAATATCTCTTTTTGATATTCTGTACCATAATGAAATTATTGACCAATGTGGCACTAAAAACTCACCCTGTACATATGTTTATTATATTCTACGAAATTACCAAACTTAAAGCTGAATTGCCGCGTCCGCTATTCTTTCGACCGATCGGATGACTACGGCTCCCGCTAAATTATATAATTTTTTGTTCGAAAATAAATAGCATCGCCTGGTATTTCATTTTCTTCCTGAAATAATACCAGCTCGCATCCCATCCGGATCCCGATGCCGATCCCATATTCTCATCCTCATCCTCCAGACCTTAAATTACTCTAATTGCAGTCATCATTTATTCCCTGAGTTACTCGTTTAATCTAAACGGGTTTGATTCCTCTTTCCGGGCTTTGTTGAATATAGAGCGATCCAGAATTTATGCACAGACAGACAAGGAACAAATTCTTATTGGGCTGGTAACTTTTTACCGCTGTTTTAGATTAAAATCTGGAGATATATCTTCCCGTTTGTAATTAACACCTTGTAAGGCTTGGTCCTCGACCACATCAGCTCCAGCAGTCCGGAAGAGTGGAATGAAAGCATTCGAAAAAAAAATTCGAAGTCGATTTTTAAGACATGAGGAAAAGACAGAGGGAGGTAAAGAAAAAGGGCATATTATTATCAATTCAAACATTTAATTTTGAATGTGATGAATGATGAAGCCAAGAGGCAGAAATATGCATATTAGCAATGTAATGAAATAAAACCTAAACCGTCTATTTTATTTTAATTTTATTTAGTTTCATACATGCTTAGCCAACAAAGAAGAATCGTGCGTTCGCCTAAGTGTTCTAAATATAATTTTTTAAATGCAGCAGTGCTTTTTTTGTCTTTTAGCTCCTTCTTTTTTTCGGCCTCCTTTTTTATTCTAGGCGAATAGCCCGTTCGTCCACCTGCATCAAAGTTCAAATTATTATTGTCGCTTTACTTTTTTCGGAGTCGACCTGTTCTTCTCCGTCCCGTTCTCACCATTCTTCTTTCTGCTATTCTACTAATGTGCTCATTCCCCTCTCTTATTCTGTTTATACTTGTATTTTTTATATTTTTACTTGTTTTCCTTTCTAGAAGAGTCTTTCCACGCAACGAAATACCTTCATTTCTTATTTTTGTTGTTTCTGCTGTAACTTCTGCAATGTATGTTATTATAGGCCTTATAGCAGCTTTGAATATTATCGGTTTAGCCTCAACGTCAATGTTTTTATTACGCCATACTATAATATATTGTTTAAACATCCAGCTTTTTTGGTTGCACTTGTTGTTTGTTCTCTTATTTCCGCTTCAACGTCGCCATATCCTAATAGTTCTATGGCTAAGTATTTAAACTTCAGTTTTTGCTGGAATCGATCAATTCATCTCGAGTTTACATCTCTAAGGGTTGAAGTGTCTGATATCACCATATTAAACAATTTGGCTGTGAAGATAAATTGATAAAGGACTCGCTGTAGATCATCTCCATTTTTGGCAAACAATACCACGTCATCTGCAGAACACAATATTTTAATCTCCTTATCTCCCATCCAATATCCTCTCACATTTTTTATTATCTAACCCATAATATGTGTGAAGTATGTGTGAAGATGAAAACACATACCGTAAATGTAAGTTCAATATATTGTCCTCCTAAACACTCTTTAAAGTGAACAATATAAACAGTTTATAAACACTTTGAGAAAAAGATACAACATCGGTGGAGACTTTAATGCAAACAATACCCCCTGGGGCTCTAGGCTAACTACAACTAAAGGAAAAAAAACTATTATCATCTGTTAAAAAACAAAAGGGTGAAGTAATATCTACTGGCCAACGTACTGGCCTACCGATAGGATCAAAATTCCAGACCTGATAGATTTCTTTTTTTACAAAAATATCTCAGCTAACTACCTGGATATCAATGACGGCTGGAACATGAACTCTGATCACTTACCGATAATTTTAACTATGGATGATACAGTGATCAAAAAAGAGTTCAATCCAATATTGACTAATAAAAAAACTAAGTGGGAGAGCTTCAAAATAAACCTTGAACACAAAATTAATCTTGCTGTGCCATTGAGAAACACGAGGCAGCTTTATGACAAATTAGAAGTTGTTATAAAAATATCCAACAGGTAACTTTTTAAAAATACTCCCACAATAGCTTCTAGAACAAAAGAATACAACTATCCAAAAGAAATCAGAGAACCCATAGTAGAAAAAAGAAAGTTACGAAAAAATGTCAGCAATACAGAGCTCCACGAGAAAAAACTAGCCTAAATAATGCTACAAAAAAACTAAAAAGGGAGATAGAAAATATAAAAACTTCCAACAATTGATTCCTTTTTAAGTAATTAAAAGATGACCAGAACACAGATTATTCGTTATGGAATTCAACAAAAAGAATGAAGAGACCAATTATTCATTCGCCTCCTCCACCATCAAGTTGGAAAACGGCAACTGGACTAGAAGTAACGAAACTAAAGCAGAACGATTTGCAGATTATTAAGAAATCACGTTCAAATTCAACGACAATGATGGTGAAGAACTGAAATGGGAAGAACCATTTCAAACCGAAGAAAGAATAACATTGAAATCATTTAAATAAGGATCAACAGAGATAAAAGATAATATAAATCCTAAGAAAGCTCCAGAATATGTTCTCATAATAAGAGAACTATTAAAAAATCTACCAAGAAAAGCCATAGTTAAGCTGACACATTTAATAAATGCAGCTGTTAGATTCAAATATGTTCCCAGGTTCTGGAAAGTAGCCGAAGTTATTATGATCGTCAAACCAGGTAAACCTACTAATGAAGTGACATCCTATCGACCAATATCACTCCTTTCGGTAATGTCAAAACTATTTAAAAAACTTTTATTGAAAAGATTAAAACCAATAATAGAAAGAAAAAATCTTATACCAAATGGATGGTCTCATGCCAGAGTGAACTATGTGCATTTTATTTGTTTTAACTTTTTCATTTCCATTATGAGGCAAACTTTTGTTCTAAACTTATGCCAAAACGAACTATGTGAATAACAGAAAACATCAGCTGGAAATTAGTAAATTCTATTTAGCAAAAGGGTGGTAGTACTGGTAGTCATATGCCACAGTGAACCATCATCCAGTCCAAGATGGCTTCCCGTGCACATAGTTCACATCGTCATGACATTCTTGATAGAAATTCTAGTGAAGTTGAACACGCTGATTTCAGTAATGGGTCTTTAGATGATTACCATCCAAGTTCTGATTCGGATATTACAGAATCAGGTAAGATAATAATATTTATTGCCATAAAACTTCATTATCAAAGTTTGGTTATGTTTTGGAACGTTTCTTTTGCCAAAGTGAACCATGTGCAAATTTATTTCTTGCAGTGTCCACTGGGAGTGCTAGTGAAATATGAGCAGTTATACCAACCTAAGAACATAGTATTTACCTATCTATATAAGAATGAAGCAATATATTCCATTAATTTATATTGGAATTGTAAAAAAAAATTAAAATCACATAGTTCACTTTGGCAAAAGAGAACGTAAATTGTCTGTCTTATGCATAGTGAATGTGTGTTTCAAAGTATTTTTATGTTATAACATAAAAAAGTAATGTAAAATATTTACTTATATAAAATATTAATAATTTTGTGTTTTTACAGATGAAAAAAATACCAGAGGGCAGGAAGAACCTCAAGACAAGAAGAGAAAATCTGATCCTAAGAAGTGGAAAAAAAATATTCGCAAGCAAAAAAGGGCAGCTGGTAAAGAATATATCAATACTTCAGGTACTGTCATACACTCTAAATCTTTTAATGACTATTCCTGCAATTGCAAAATAAACTGCCAAAATAAGCTTACAGCACAGCAAAAAGAAAGTTTTTTTAATTTGTTTTATAACGAGTCACAGTCTTGGGAAACTCAAACAAGCATAATAAGTGGTGCTGTAAAATGTAGAACGATAATAAGACGTCGTAAGAACACTGATATTTCAAAAAAAAACAGGCAATCGTGAATTTTATATCCCTTCTGAAAACGGAGATATTAAAGTATGCAAAAAAATGTTTATGGGAATATTACAAATCAATAGTAGTAGAGTACATCGTGCTTTGCTTAAGAAAAAAAGTGGAAATTTAAGTGATCTTAGAGGGAAAAAAGTGCCTCATAACAAATCTTCACCGTCCACAATGGAGTCAATAAAAAATCATATACAAAGTTTCCCTACCATAGTAAGTCATTACTGTAGAACTCAATCCCAAAAAAAATACTTGAAATGTAATTTAAATTTGTCATTAATGTACAGACTCTATGTTGATAGTTTAAGAGAGAGAAATGTTGACAAAGTTCCAAGCCAATCGCTTTATGAAAAAGTGTTCAGACGTGATTTTAATCTTAGTTTTAAATCTCCACGAAAAGATACCTGTCAAACATGTGACAGGTTGAACATTGAAATAAAGGCAGCTGAGGAAAACAAAGATGAAGCAATGTTAAAGACTAAGAAACTAAACCAGGAACTACACCACAGAAAAGTACAGTTAGCTCGCTCAGAAATAAATGAAGACGTTAAGATTAGTAAAGAAGGGAAAGCTACAGTAATTAGTTTTGATCTTCAGAAAGTAATGCTTCTTCCTAAACTAACCACAGGAGTTGTTTACTATAAGAGGCAGCTTTCATGCTACAATCTTGGTATACATAATTTTGAAAATAATGTCGGGACAATGCATGTTTGGGATGAGAGCACTGCCTCACGAAGTTCCCAGGAAATAGGATCATGTATTTTAAAATTCATAAATACCCATGATCATAAGGACATATTGATTGCATGGTCTGACTCATGTGGCGACCAAAACCGCAACATTAATATTGCCGCGTTATGGATGTACATAGTGCAGTCCCCTACTTTAAACATAAAGGAAGTAGTTCATAAGTTTGCTGAGCCAGGACATTCATATCTACAAAACGATAGCAATTTTGGTGATATAGAAAAAAAGTTGAAATATCATCCTGAAATTTATGTGCCTACACAATGGCATAACATAATTTCAAACTCAAGAGTTAAAAAGAACAAATTTGAAGTAGTATGCATGGAAAAAGAGGATTTCAAGAGTATGGATGCATTAAAACAAAATCTGGTAAACCGCAAAAAAGACTCAGATGAACAAAAAGTAGAATGGTTAAAAATAAAACAAATGAAATTTACTCAAGACCATCCAGGAGTTATGGAATTTAAATACACACATAACAAAGAAATACAATTTTATTCAGTAAATCTAAATAAGAGATTGAAAGGCCGACCTATAAACCTAGCTTCTTTAAACTTAAGCATTCTTTACCCCGAAGGAAGAAAATTAAGTCAAGCAAAACTTAATGATATCAGATCACTTTTGCAATTCGTACCACCATGCCATCACCAATTTTACAATAAACTTCAACAAAGTGAAGTATTGGAAGATGACATTGAAGAAGAGAATGACAATAACAATGAAGAGGAAAATGAGATGAACAATGCGATCTAAATATTGCTACTATTAGTTTTTTTACACATTTGTATAATTTAATTACTCATAATTCTTGAAAATTTAATTCTTTTGTATTGTTAGTTTTAATGATGTATTAATAAACTTGATTACAAACAAAAAGAACAATTTATTTATACTTCTCGTGCCAGACAGAACTAAGTGCTAAAAAGTTTGCCAAAGTGAACCATGTACTGCAAATGCTGACCAAACAGCTTTAAAAGTAGACAAAATCATGTGCTGTTACTAAAAGTCTTAAAGAAATGTTCTTTTGAATAGTCTTAGAACCTTTTATATCCTATAAGAGATTATAACATATTGCGTATATTTTATAACACCTTCCAAATCATCAATTTGATTTCAGAAATAAACATTCCGCTATAGATCAAGTTCCACTACAGAATAACGAATATAATAACGATTTACTGAAAGAATTTTATGAAACATTGCTATAAAAATGAAAAATCTCTATGTAAATAGAGATTCTTTCGATAGATAGTTCAAATTCTTTTGTTTAGATATTAACAAAATGGTAACAAACTGCTTAAAAAATATTAGCATTTAGTTTTATTTCTATCTAAGATTGTAACAAGCGGTTTGGTAATGTTAATTAACTTTTCTCTGTAAGTTAGTTTTGTGATATCGTTTGTTTTTCCCCTTACACTTCAATTACTTTGACTTAATAGTAAATTAAAGGCGACCTTTATCCTAATATAAAGGTTACTCGAAATCATGTTATAAAGTCTCCTTTTATTCAAAATTTGACTGCACCCAAGGCTACATACTCCAAGACCGACATCAGCTAAGTTTAGTTTTCCGACAACCAGAACTTGCAGTGGATGAATGAGTCTGTTAGTCACTATATAATTGATTATTGATTTGTTCCGTGTATTTTTGAACGTAAATTTGTACTTCTATGTATGTCTTATAAAATCTGTTTCAGCTAATTATCGCTATTCATTTATCCATTCCTTTTATTTTTCCTATACTATCGATTTGGTATGCAATTTTGCTTTCGTTTCCCCAATGCAACGAGGTAGCCCAAACTAAAAAAAATACCAATTTTTCGTTGATAAGAACCGGATATATTGCGACTTTAATAAATTTAAAGTTATAAATTTTATCTTTGAAATAGTGTAATTTTTTTGAAAAAAAGGCTAAAAAAATTGTATGCATAATAACGTTGTAAATAAAAGCTTTCTGGGGAAAACAGTTTCAATTTTGCAATAACTATTAAGTGTGTTTTTTAACCCGGTATCTGGTTTTGATGCTCTCAGGCAACATCGTCGTTATAAGCTCTTAAATCAATTTCTACTTTATATAGCTGTTATGTGACAATGATAATTGTAAGCAACAAGTCGTGTTAGTTATATAAAACTGGTGGCGACATCTAACATTCAATAGAGATATTTGAAAAAAATAATTTTACCAGAGAGGATACCAGTAGAGACCTACGTGTAAGTGGGTGTGTCATAATTTTTATTATCAACCGTTTGTTAGGAGTACTATGAGGTTGAATTTTTATTTGGTATATAAACAAAGGTTGTTTTAGTGTAATTCTCTGCTATTTTTTGCTGTATACGGTAAGTAATGATATTATTTTGTTGTACAAACATTATGTGGCTCTGAAACAACATTGTCAGTTTAGTAATTGACTTTTTTTTCAGTATAAGATTTCAATATGGAAAATTTAAATGAAATATCAACTACGTCCTTTTATGGAAAAAAGACCAAAATGTCGTGTATTGTTCCTGTTAACCCTGATCTCTCTGATTTGTCTGATATGGAGGAGTATGATGAAGAAATTGGAAACATCAATATAAATGAAATTGCCGCAGAACCAGATGAAAATGATGCACCTCATAATCATCAACTGCTAACTGAAGAGGAGGCTAATCAAACAAATGAAGAAGGCGATCATGAAGAACCACCAAGAAAACGTAAAAAAGTAGTGGAGTCAGTAAATTATAACTGGTCTGAAAGTGACATAGAAACCATTCCGTTCGAAAATCCAACTATAGGCAATAATGCAGTAGACGTAGCCTTGCCTCTTAAGTATTTTACGAGGTTTTTTTCACTAAATCTAATAGAGAATATTGTATACCAGACGAATTTATACAGTACTCAAAAAACTGGGTTAAGTGTCAACACAAATACTTCCGAAATAACAGACTTTTTCTCCATTTTGATTTTTATGGGGGTAATACAGCTGCCAGCAATAGAAGATTATTGGGCTACTTCTTCAAGAATTCCTCTTGTTGCTGATGTTATGTCCCTAAAAAGATTTCAAAAACTGAGAACACTGGTTCATTTCAATGATAACTTAGAAGCAACTTCAGAAACGAAAGACCGCTATTTCAAAATTCGTCCCCTCTTAGATCATATTTCTACAAATTGTTATAAGTATCAGTTCGAAAACCAATATTTCATAGATGAGGCTATGGTTGCATACAAAGGTACATACAGTGGCAATTTACGACAATACATACAAAATAAGCCTCATAAATGGGGTTACAAGTTCTTTGTAAGGGCAGGTGTTTCAGGATATATTGCCAATTTCATTCCTTACCAAGGAGCTTCGACATTTTCACAACTACAGGGAACTATCAATCAGATTTCTGAAGAAGAACAATCCTTGGGTGTCGGTGAATCTTCAGTGATTGCACTATGTAAAACATTGGATGACCCCCAGAATTCAATGACTTTTTGTGACAATTGGTTTTCCAGTTTGAGACTATTTAATTACTTGAAGGAAAAGTATAATATCCTTAGCTTGGGCACTATTCGCTCAAATAGAATAGCAGGTTGCACCTTGGATACTGATAAGGTTTTGCTAAAACGTGGCAGGGGTTCCTATGTTTATAAATCCGATGAACAAAAGAATATTATAGTTGTCAAATGGGCAGATAACAAATGTGTACTTCTTGCTAGCACTGGTTGTGGGATTGAGCCAGTCAATCATGTACAAAGGTGTTCTAAAGAACATAAAAGAAAAATAAACGTGCCATGCCCAAATCTAATCACTCAATACAATAAACACATGGGTGGAGTGGATAAAGCTAACTCTTTATTGGGTCTTTACAGAAGTCCAAGTCGTAGTAAAAGATGGTACTTTCCAATAGTTACCTGGCTCTTAGATGTCTGTATTATAAATGCTTGGATATTATATCAAAATGACAGTAAAGCCAATAATATAAATTTTATGCCTCTCAAGAAGTTTAGAATGGAACTAGCTAGGTCTTTGTCCAACACTGGAAAGAACAAAGTAAAGCGAGGCCGTCCATCAAGTATAGAAAATACAGATAACATTATTCGCCACCCTCTTGTTGTAAGACCTGATGATGCTACCAGAACAGATGCGTTAGGTCACTGGCCACTTTATACCGCTAAAGGAAGATGTAGATTTTGTAAAACTGACTATACAACTGTGCAGTGTGAAAAATGTAACATGTGGCTTTGATTTACACCGAACAAAAATTGCTTTTTATCATTCCACCGTTAGAATTAGGCCTATATTTATAATTTTTTAGTCTTAGGTACTTTTAATTTTTTTATTAAATCAATAAAATGTCCTTTAGTTAAACAGTTTTTTATTTATGATTAACAAAATTTTGAGATTCATTAGTGAAGTTATCAGTATCAAATAGTGTTTCTTGACTGGCAATGTTGCTTGTAGGCAACGGATTCAAAAACCACTTTCCCCTATCTCCTTCCGGTTTTTTTGTACCACAGTGTGTTTTTGAGAGTTATATAAGATTATATACACAATAAAATAATTTTGCGACATCTATTTTTGGTGTTGCCAGATACCGGGTTAAAATTTTTTGTAGCTAAATATTTGTGATATTGTCCCCATTCTTATGTAAAACTAAATGTTTTTGTGCATTTTTAGAGAAAATGTTAGTAATTAAAAAACAACGACTTTTGACAATATTTTAACAATAATTAAGCAACAAATTAACTAATATAACTATACAAACTCTCGTTTTAAAGAATTTTCTATGCAAAATTGTGTCACTTTTCCATATAATTTACCGATTTTCATCTTTGATATTTATAATATATATATATATATATATATATATATATATATATATATATATATATATATATATTATTTATGAGTAAAAATGACGTTTAATTTTTTGCATATTTTGTTTAGGTATTACATATTTTTAACACCAAATTTAACAAAAACTGTTGTTAGATACCTGTATCAAATAGTGTCACGAAAAAGGCTTTTTTTGCTAATTTCTCTGGTCTAGTTGGCCAACTAGAAACTTTAGATTTGATACTAAATAGAAAATTATACATTTTTTTACACCGACAAAACTTTTTTGATATTGTTCACACCTAACACGTTAACCAGAAAACTATTTAAAAACTCAACCCGTCCGCTCCACCGAAAACGGCCTGTTTCCATTTGTAAAACAAGCACTTCCGAAAAAATAAGATGAGAGGCAAGAAAATCGGTTCTCCCAATTGGCTGCTTCATCTAACTGATAAAGGAACTCGAGAAAATATTCTAATTTAATGGGGTGTCGAATGTTCTCGTTCTGTAGAAAAAATAACGAAAGTAGTAAATGGAATTTTTCAAGATTAGATCTTGTGATGGGATTCTTAACTTTAGATCAAAGAAGTGATGAGACTAGAACTCGAAACGGCTGTTTATTTCTAATATTTTTGTATTTCATTGGGTTTTTGATGGGATTCAAATAAAACCCAAATTTTTAATTAAAAACGGTCAGTGTTACAGATAAAGTAGTGCATAGTATTTAAATATATAGCTGAAAGCATTCTTTAATATCATTCTGGGTTTACAACCCTGTGTGCATCATAGCCTCCTCATGACTTTCACTCCAATCGTCCCAATTCATCGCCTTCTTTTGCCAAACGCGTATTCCCATATTTCACTTGTCCTTCATCGATGTTAACAAGTCAACCTTGTTCTGGGTGTTCGTCTTCTTCTATGACCAATTAGTCTGTCAATGAGCGTTGTTCTATCTGGGTCATTTTGTTCCATCCACATTCCACCTCAGACGTCATATCTTAATATGTTTTACGATATCAGGTTCCTGGTATATTCTATAAAGTTCGAAGTTGTATCGTCTGTTTTAATGTCTATTGTCATTCACCACTCCACAGATGTGCCTTAGTAATTTTCTTTTAAAACATCCATGTATTCATTACTTTTTATTAGAGTCCAGGTCTCTGAACCATATGTTAGGACTGGGCGCATTATTACTGTGCACAGTTTTACCTATGTATTTCTCGATATAATTAATATCACCTGTTTCTTTCAGCTGTAGTGTTATTTTCGGTGCTGACGAGCTCTTCCAAGTCTACAAATTTGTTCACTGGTTCGATGACATCGTGTTCTATAAAAATTGGATGTATGATGATTGGTTGCGTGCTTATTTTCTTTATGTTGGTGTTTATGTCGCTTCTTTTAGTGCTACTTGCTCCACTCGTACAGAGTTTTCCGTTCTGCTTTTAGTGACGTTTGAAATTCTAGTTGTCAACGTTAAGATCACTAGGCAATGATCTGTCTATGTTTGCGCCTCTATAACTTCTGCAGTTCATTACGTCTGTTTTGGGTCATTCCACATTCTCACTATCAGTAATAATAACATCCATAGAACTAAGTACCAAGTGTAGGGTTGTCAGATGTAAACATGATTCCGTTAGAAATGGTGCGAATCTTCTACCACGAGCAGATGTATCCTACACTGTGATTTTCATTAGAATGGAAATATTTTCTTTTTAGGATTTGGAACATCCTCTTTGAAGATGGGAAATAAGATCTGGAATCTCCTTTAGAATCTATTGTACAAAAATGTGATTTTTTTATATGATTAAATTGTGATATAATGAATAAATTATCAAATTTTAACATTAAAAATTATGTTAGGGGGATTTCCGTTTAACAGACTTATTTACATTTACTACAGTATTGGAAAAATAATTAGAGGTGACAATATACATATTAAGGATACTACTTTAAACACTGGAGAACAATTCGCAAGTTTTGCAGATTATTTGATATTTCTACCAATATCAAGAAAAGACCCACATAAAATAGAAGAGAATATAGAACATTAGGGACTGTAACTTATTTTTAACAATTCAACTGATTTCTCACCGGTATACTCGTAACACCATAATTTTGACGAACATTAACAATCCGAGCATGAAGTGCTCCCAAAGCCCCATCACATAATTTCCCCAAAATGAAAATAAAATTTAAACTAATATTCTTTACAGCCCTTTTCGCAGATACAAATGACAGTCATAACATTTTTCCCTCTTTGCTTCCACGATGAGGAAACCTCATTTTCCGAATATAATGGAAATTGAGATACGTAAGATAATGGTTCGGCGAGCATGGCTTTCAATATGGAATTGACGATAGGTATCAACAGTGGTGTCGGTCCGGTGTCTTCAGATATTTCCGGGGAGACCTAAAATTGTGGCTTATAATTTTATCAACTTATATAAGTCATATTAATAATTTACTACGCATATTATTACTGTGATAAAAGTTGTGTCTATCCTAATAGACACATAGACATAATAAGCAGCAAAGACATAAGATAGATGGCATTAAACTAGAGGCAGCAAAAGGCACACAGTCAATTTCTTTCTCTAATGGCGCTACAGCCCAAATCGATCATTGTAGGTATAGGATATTTTTAAGATTCTACGATAAAGCCACATTTCGAAAGCCTCAATTTTCTTACAGGTACCGTCTGTGAGAGTCCACGACTCAACTTCGTACAATAGTATAGGAAAGATATAACATCGTAGTAACCTGATTTTTATGGGTACTGATAAATCGTGGCATTTGAATAGCTTAGCCATTTTTTGAAATGTAGATCTTCTTTCTCTATCCTAGATATTATTTCTGGGGAATAGTCCCAATTTTCATTGACGTTCATAATAAGGTAGATGTATATTTTTACTCTTTTTATTGGTTGACCATTCACACTGATTCTTTCAATTTGCTGTTCCTTCGTAGAAATCATCATACATTTTGTTTTCTTAATGTTCAGTGAAAGTCCATACCTCTGACTCACTTCTGTAATTCTATTCATTAACTACTAGAGAGCTTTATAACTGTCAGCGAATACCACCGCGTCATCCTCGTATCTGATGTTATTGATATTAATTCTCCTCATCATCATCATCTCCGTTAATTTGAATTCCGGCTTCAACATCTTCTACTGCTTCTTGAAAGATTTCCTCAGAGTATATGTTAAACAGCAAGGGTGATAGTATACATCCCTGTCCGACACCACGTTTGATTTTGATATCATCGGATTCTCCTGCCTCTGTACGAATAGACGATGTTTGATTCCAGTAAAGATTGCTAATAATTCTTAGATCACAGGTGTCTATTCCAATATTTGTTAACATATCAATCAGGTTTTACTGTATGCATATATAAATATCGCAACTCATATTTCGCAATATCGCAATATCGCAAATCGAGCCTTGGTCTCGTCCAAACTATGCCTCCAATCTTGCCGGTCTCGCGCCGATCTTCTCCAGGTTCTCACGTCTAGCAAATTTTGCGTGTCTGCTGCCACTTCATCTCCCCACCTTTTCCGTGGCCTTCTTTGCACCTTGCTATCTATGTATTTTACTATCTAGGCCTCTTTTTGGCAAAATTTTGTCTTCACTCTCATTACATGACCAGACCATCGAAGTCTCTTAAGTTTAACGAATAACGGCATAGTCAATAAATGGTAGTGCAATATTTTTAAAACTAAATCGACAAATCTAGTCATTTTTTTAAAAACGACCGGCCTGAACAGAAGACTTCGAAAATAAATATCAGCAAGCAATGACTAATAAGAAACAACCAATATTACCAGTACTCAACATATATAGTTACATAAAGCACCAGCCAAAGGTAAAATAAGGAAAACTGTAGAGCTTAACAACATCCTCGTAGAGCAAATTAGAGTAGAGTAGAGCACATTTTACTTACTAACTCCGTGGCGTTACAACCCTTCGTGGGTTTTAGACGACTCGACAACATCTTCCACGGTTTTATGTCTTGAGCAACCTCCATCCAATTCTCCACGCCCATAGTGCTTAGGTCTCCTGCTATATTATCTCGCCACCGGAGATAAGGGCGCCCGCGTGGTCTCCTTCCAGTTGGGACTTCCTCCCACACCAGTCTTACTGTTCGTTCGTCAGAATGTCTTCTGAGTTGTCCTGCCCATTGGAGTCTACTGAACTTTATTTCTTTTATGATGTTGGCGTCTGGGTAAGGTTCTTCGAGCTCTTTGTTAGTTTTTATTCTATATTGTCCTGATGCTTCATCCAGCAAAGGGCCAAAGATCTTCCTTAGGATTTTTCTTTCCTAAACACATAGTCTCTCTTTGTTTGCCTTTGTTATCGTCCACGTTTCGCTTCCATACATCAAAACGGGTCGTATGATTGTTTTCAGAACACATTTTGGTGTTAAAATAAAAAAAACAAGGTTATTAATATTTTAAAACCAGGAAAACCACCAAATGATCAGAAGACCTTCCGCTCCATATTTTTAAAATCTATATAATACTGATTCATTATTTACTATCAGCTATAGTAGAGAGAACTACTTTTTAACTCACAACACATTGGTTTTCGCAGCGAAAAAAGTCTACTTCTTTACGTGCCATCTCCGCTTCGAAGTTTGGCTCTTATCATTGCTATTTGGATTTTAGATATAGTTCCACAGAACAATTAATTGGAATTACGACTACCTAAACCATTCTCTTAAATTTCGCAGCTCAGACATCTTTATTCTCCCTATATTTCTTTATTTTTACAATTTTTTCCTAAATTATGTTTCGTAGAACTTGATATTTGTCTCCGCGCATATTATGTCCAAAATATTAAAGTTTTTGACTTCTGATGGTCAACAATAATTCCGCTTCCTTTCTTATTCTCGCCTTTCCTTCTTTCACATACCTTACATCAGCCTATGCTATAGTCAAGCTACGATTTTGAAGGTTTGCCAAGAATAGTCAAGAAGATAGAGGTATGTGGCGAATAGAGAAAACAACCTACCACAAGATAAGGTACTGAGCTCAAATATTTTTAATATTTATATCAAACATTAGTTTGATACTTCGTCTACGCTGATGACAGAGCCATGGCCATTCAGGGTAACATGTTTTAAGTGATTAAAGTAGCTTTAAAAATGGTCGAATAGCATTATCCAGCCTCACTGGATGGCACTATTAGAAGAACTAGCTTCTGATTACCATTAATCGGGAAAAATCTGGAAATCCTTTAAGACACTATAGACTGAGACTACCAGATGTAAAGAGAATCTCCAGAGATGTGACTATCTCGTGCCATCTAACTTGTCTGAATGTAGGGAGGTCTAGTCAACCGTACAGTACATTTATTTTAGGAGTAGAGTCCCAAGCAATGCTTCTTCTTATAGTGCCGTGCACCTATAGTGCGTTGGCGAATTATCTTAAGGTCAGACGTCTGTCTTTTGCGGCATGCAAAAGTTCGCGAGTGTTAGTTACGCCTGTCCAGTTCTTTATATTTCGCAGCCACGACATTTGTTTGCGACCTACTCCTCTCTTGCCCTCAATCTTTCCTTGGATAATTAGTTGAGGGATTGCGTATTTTTCCCCTCTCAGGATATGGCACAGGTATCCAATCTTTCGTGCCTTGATCAAGCTGAGCAATTATCTCTCAGTATTTGCTCTTCTTAGGACTTCCTCGTTTCTCACCAAATCTGTCCATGGTATGCGGAACATTCTTCGCAAGGTCCACATTTCGAAGGCTTACAACTTGTTAATGGAAGATATTTTCAACGTCCATGTCTCCATGCCGTATAACAATATGGACCATACATAGCACTTAACCATTCTGTAACGGAGATTGAAGGAAAGATTGCGGTTACAAAGTAGCGGTTTAAATTTAAGAAAAGCTTGTCTTGCTTGTTCGGTACGGCATTTTATTTCTTGTTGAGGATCCCATTGGTCATTCACCATCATTCCCAAGTATTTGAATGTTTTCACTTGCTCGATTGGAGCATTATCTACGTGCAGTTGTACTCTGAAAAATGCGCCCTTTCTTATTGTCATGCATTTTGTTTTTCCAGCATTTATCTTCAGGCCATATGTTTTTCCTGTGGTGTTTATTTTATTTAGTATCAACTGCATATCGTGTTCGTTATCTGTGATTATTGCGGTGTCGTCAGCGTAACGAATGTTATTTATCGGGTACCCGTTGACCTTTATACCACAATCAGTGCCTTCAAGTGCCTCTGCAAAAACATTCTCCACATAGAGGTTGAACAGCATAGGAGACAAAATACACCCCTGTCGCACCCCTCGTAAAATTTCGAATTCCTCTGTGTTTGTTGATTTGTTCACAGGTGCCTTTTGATTCCAATAGAGATTCTGGATAACTCTTATATCTTTCTCATCAATATCAGCATTGTGTAGCATTTTTATTATTTCATCGTGTTTTACGGTGTCAAAAGCTTTTTCGTAGTCGAGGAATGTGATGACTATATCTTTTCGTTGGTCCATACAGTTTTGTACCAGGGTATTCAAGCAGAATGATGCTTCGCGCGTCCCGAGTCCCTTCTTGAAACCAAATTGTGTCTCGCCGCTCAGCTCTTCTAGTTTTCTGAAACATTCTTGTGTGGAGTATGCGAAAAAATATTTTAAGTAAATGACTCATCAAATAAAGCAATGCAGACTTGAATATTTAATGTATTTATCCAGAAATGCAATTCACGTCGTTCGGTACTGGTTCAAGCATAATTGTTCTATTTTGTTTGTATTTGATATAATTTCGAGTATTAATGTAAGCCATTATATAGTTAATTGAATATAGATAAAAATAATAAAATAGACATTGAAATACTAGTGTTATTCTTCTTCTAATAATCAGTATAAAAATGGTTCATCCCTTCCAAACATAGTGATTTATACGAACCTTACAAAAATTCCAAACATTTTACAAGATTTATAACCGCGCCACTGTATTTAATACGTAAGATAATGGTCGAACAAGCATGGCTTTCAATATCGGACATTGACGATGGGTATTAGAGAAAAGGTTCACTTCATTAACACCCTTTTTTCATACCAAAACGAAGAGAGGCCCACGACCCTTGACACCAAAATTGCCGTGCGATTTTACGGAGAGTTCACACGTATTTTAGGCCTGTTCTGATTGATCTGGTTATAATTTAATATGTGAAGTTTGTAAATGGACTCGACCGATAATTGACGAAATGTATATGGGCTTTAATTGCACCATTGTTTCTGCAATACAATTTGAACCGAGAAGCATATTGATACAGTTGATCTCTTGTGACAGACATAACTGAAAGTGATAACAGCTACTTAGCATACTCATGAACACATTTTAATAAAGTCTAAGCCGAAGCCAACTGCCAATCCTATTTTACTGTTACCGTAAAACACATCCTTATTGAGTATCCTCGGTATGCGACACAAAGGACTCAACACGAACTTAAGCCAAATAATAAACTCGTCCGATAAACTTCATAATCTAATAATTAGTTTCTTGAAAAATTTTTAGTTATTGAACAGAATGGGCGAAGTTTTCGACGCTGAAGTACCTGAGGGTCTTAAAAGTATCCTTGTTTTGGACGCTGCCGGAAGGATTATCGCAGGTACCGATATTAGATATAATTAGGGTTTAATGATGGTCATTGAAATTTACTTAGTTACTAGTTATTAGTTTGTCAGCGAATAGTGAAAAGTGAACATGGAAATTTCAACGTTAGTAAGTAATCGTGGTAAAATTTTGCTCAAAGTGAACAGTTTTACTTTTTCTCAAGATAAAGTACTAAAATCGGGAGAAACGTATTGGAGGTGCGTAAAACGGTCGTGTAAAGCGAAGATATTCACGAAAGGGCCAGAAAAGTTAGTGATCCGAAGTAATCTAGAACATAATCACGAGTGTGATATCAAGACGCTTAATAGACAGATTCTGCGTAGCAGTGCCAAAAGGAAGGCTAAGGATAATTTGACCGAAAGGCCGTCCAAAATCATACATAGTGCGTTGAAAGAAAATGTAGATTGCTTGAGCCACATATCTGTTAAAGACGTTAATTTAATACGAAATCAAATATACAGTGAACGGCGAATGGCTCAACCGAAACTGCCCAAAAGTAAAGAAGAAACTATTGCTGCGGTAAATATTATAAATATCAAAACACTTAAAGACGAGAATTTTATATTTGCGGTTGAACTAAGTTCTAACATTATCATCTTCTCGTGTAACACTAACATGCGTTTTCTGTGCGGCAGTGAAACGATTTATATGGACGGTACATTTAGTTACTGTGCTCAATATTTCAAGCAATTTTTTACCATACATGTATTTATCAATGGACATTATATACCATTGTGTTATTGTTTACTTCCCGACAAATCGGAACAAACCTTTATAAAACTATTTAATGTTTTGAAACGCAAATGTGAAGTAATTGGTATAAAATTCAATTCAAAAATCAGTTTCTCCGATTTTGAAATTGCTATCCACAATGCTGCACGTTTTGAATTTCCAAATGTGCACATTAAAGGGTGCCGTTTTTATCTTATGCAAGCTTGGTATCGTAATATCGGTGGTTGTGGCTTAATTCGGGAATATAAATTGGCAGATAGTGAAATATCTAAATGGCTGAAATATATTTTTGGGCTGCCATTTTTACCTCCCTCAGAAGTCGAAGAATCTTTCATATATGATTTTATGGCTATTCAACCAAAGGATTCAAAAATTGAAAAGTTTTCCGACTACTTATTGGACAACTACATTGGCGACCACGCAACATTTCCGTCGGAGATGTGGGCTGCGATGAGTGAGAGTTTACATTTAACAACTAATGCTTGTGAATCGTTCCACTCGCGTTTTAATGATAATTTTTACCATGCTCATCCAAATATTTTCCATTTTATTGATGTTTTAAAAAATTTTCAAACTGAAACTTACATTAAAATTAATAGTGTCTGTAATAGTGAAAGTAATAGACTTAAAGATCCAAAGAGTAGAAACAAAATTATGTTCATTAGAAATAGGATACATGAGTATCAAACTAACTGTATCGATCGATTCCATTTCGTAAAATGAATGTCGTATTTATTTCAAAGTGACAAATAAACCTTATCAAGCTTAATCTCTAGAATTTTATTACCTGACTTTCCATTTACATTTCAATTACACCCAGCGTCCAAATCATGTATGCAGAAACAGGTAATTTTATTTTTCAGTGTCGAATTTTAAATTTAGCGTCCAAATCATGCACGCCCAACAGAATAAGACTTTTTGTTTTTATAATCTTCAACTGTTATTAAAGATTTAGAGATTAACTGCAATGATTAGTTATAAGTCCTCATTGTTATGATTGTATATCCAATATTGTTTGTATCAATGACCATTGCAGCCGATACACATTTATTTAATTTAAAAAACTATCTAAAATATTTTTTGTCACAACTGTATAATATTTTTGTTCCGTCGATGGATCAGACTGGCCTAATATATCCACTTCCTTTCGAAAGAGACTTCACACGTATTTTCGGCAGCTTGAGCACTTTTATGAGAAAGCTTAGAGTTGAATTAATGATTGAGACTTTGCGCGCAATGGTCATTTCCTGCTGACTTCGGCATGTCTGCGCAATGTCATTAGGGAAAATGGCAACTTGCTAATTCCTAATAGAATTTTATTTTTCTAAGTTAAATAGTAAGAAGTCGAAAGGTTTTTAAAAAAGTAGAAAATATAGCAGTTTTAATGTTGTTTGGAGAGACGAGAGAGTCTAAACAGTTGTATAGAACTAAACGGTAGGTGCAAAATACACTTTTAATACCTCAGGATCAGTTAGTGACTATTTTTGTATACAATTTTTACTAATATATGTGGAATAACACAATAATAAAAGAGTCAACTATCTTTTAGACCAAGGAAATAAGAATTTATCATTTTAATCGCTGAAACTGCTATCTAATAATTGTTTTAGGTTTTACATGAGTAGAATAACAAAAGTAATGCAAATTCATCCAAATTATTTTCGTTTGTTTTTATTTATAATAATTTAACCAAAAAATTACTTATTATTAAAATTTTCGTCTAGAAATCATTATATTTTATCAAGAAAACTGATCGAAACTCAAACGAATCAGTTAGTTTATTCAAAAATCTTTCAAATGAGCTGTTTAATAAGTTTTTTTAGTGCATTTATAATACTAATATACGTTAAAATTAGATAATAATTTTGAAATGGAATGAATTGTTAATAACTTTTGCAAAAATTACATTAAAACTTGAAAGTCTGCTTCAAAAGGGGGCTTTTGTAATGGACAATATGTGATAAACATTTCAAAACGATACATTGAATTGTTTTAAACAATTCAATTTATTTATTCCAATTTTACGAAAAAGAAACAATTTTTTGCAAGGATATAAGGCAGAAAATAATAAAACTAGAAGAATTCTGTAATGCTTGTAAAAGAAGAAGAGTTGTTCTATCAAATAGAATCGTAAAAATAACGTAAAAATAATTTTAATAATGTTTATTAGGCTCCGTTACAAAAATATTAATAGTTTGAATAAATTGCATAACTTTGTGTAGGGGCACATGAAGTTTTAATTTTTTTGTAGTTAAGAGCTGATATTTTGCAAGAATTAAAAAAGATGTCTAAATATAGACTGTAAAAATACTAAATTTAGGTATGTAAAAACAAAATTAATATTTTGTAATATCTCCATCAGCATTGATAACAGCTCGTAGTCTTCAGTCCATCTGCGTGAAAGGAACTATGAAATTGTCTTCTTCGGAGAGCCCAAAACCTGTTGTATACCATGCCACAGCTTTTTACAATTTTGAGGTATAAAATTAGGCCGATACAACCCTTTTATAATAACCCTCCACACATTCTCGATTGGGTTTAAATCTGGATTATAGCTGGGCTATGGTAAGGTTTTGATGCTGTTATTCTGGAGCCACTGGTTTATTATATTTGCAGTGTGAACAGGACAATTATCTTGTTGTCCTTGTTGTCAACTGTCTACACTGGGAAACATGATGTTTTTTAGAATATTCAGATAAGTCTGCCCAAAAAATCTGCCATCAATACGCCATACCATTCCCATTCCTCTAGATGAAATCCATCCCCATACATTGGCGCTAAAATGACCAGCTGCTCGATATCTATCAGCATATAGAGGATCAAATCTATCATTATATTATTATCTGGTCTATACACCACAATTTTGCCCTTTTTAGAAGATTGAAAAATTTTCTTATCTGTAAATATTACCCTATACCAAAAATCTTGATTTTGTAGCTGATGGTTTAAAGCAAATATGTCTTGATTGCTTCTGTTATGGCGTAAGAGCTTGTTTTTTGCTGCAGTTTGGTACCTAGGACGCGACGCTTTAATTCTGCGCCAAGTTGTTGTCTTTCTTTCCGGAAACTGTGACATAATTCTTGCAGTTTTCCCATCTTCCAAAGGATTCTCTTCTAATCTCTCCAACATCGTACGATCTTAATGAGCTGTAATTTTTTTGGTCTTCCAGGACCTTGCTTTTTTTCGAGAGTTTCTTGTTTTCTCCGTCTTTTATGAATATTAAAAACTGTTGTTCTGCTTACGTTAAAATGGTTTGCTACGGCAGATAGTGACCAACCATCTTCTAATTTCGTTACAATTCTTGCTTTCAAGTCTTTACTAGCATGTGAAGCCATTTTTTAAGGTTGAACAGTTGTTACGAATATTTATTATTTGTATACAATGTATTTAGTTAATTGTAAGTTCTATCATGTTACCCAAAATTTCCCGTTGCTACTGTTCTATAGACTATGTCAAATATAATATCAAAACGTCAGAAAACAAACTGTCACCGATCAGGGAAAAATTAAAATAATTTAGCAGACAGCAAGAGAACAGTAAGTAATGGGAATTAATTAGTTTTTTATATTGTTAATTTTATATATTGTAGGAATTTGAGTTGTTTTTTCGCAAATAAAAACAGTAAACTACAAATCCGTCAATTGCTGGCTGTACAATAAAGATAAATTCCCAACAACAGTTATCTGACAAATTTTAAGATTTAGCAGTGACTGTCAGTATGTAAATAATAAGTAATTATCCTTCAAAATACACTGCTCAATTTTCTACAAAATACGCTGTAAGAGTCGTATCACTTTTTTTTGGAACCAGTTGTACCATACAATTATTATGTAATTAATTTTTTGTTTAAATTACAAATTAACAGATTAATTTATTTAAACATATTATCGTGAACTTTTTAATTCCAAAATAACAAGTTCTATACATTTTTTATGTGATAACGAAGGTCAGTATTATTTACACCACAATATAAGTTGTACAAAGTATATAAAATTTATAAACAATTATATTTTATTAAATTGTAACGTTATAAATGTCACATTTTTATTAATTTATATTTAAATAATTATTTTATTTTAATTTCTTTATTAATTTATGAATTCCTTTACCTCCAGTTTCGTTTTTACTATTTTTTCTTCAAAATGTAGTTGGCGCCCTCTGTATTTCTTTGTTTTCTCTTTCTTTCCGGTAGAATAAATATTTACCTTCTCTCTCTCTGTCCGGTAGACTAAATATTCTGTTCTATGTTGACAGAAAAGCTAATTCCATCATAGGCTTACATCCTATGACATCTGTGCTAACTTCATTTCAGTCTCCTACCTACTTTCTGTCAATCAGCTTTTGTGACATAGTGGGATATGTTTTTTGTCTATAATTAAAATTTATAAAATAAGGAAAGAATTATAATAAGCTTCATTTTATGGTCTGCAGAATTCCCTTAGGGTGAGTACTCGCATTTTAATCTATATTCTATAATTCTGACAGCACTTCTTTCGAAACCACGTTTCCAGTTATATGTATGTAGGAGTTTTAAAAGAATTTAACTGAGTAATAATAATTATATTTCATTTTTATCTTGGCATCTGCTATTTTGTTTCATTGTAATTTTTTTGTGAAATGGCAAGGAAGTTAAACCTCTTTTGATGTGTCTCCAATACAAGCTGTTACTTATATTTTAGTTTATTGGTCGTATTCAAGAATTTATTGGCTGTATTACCAGTTTATTAGTTTTATGGAATATTATTGGAGAATTTATTGACTTTATTGGAGGACCTAACCATCTAATTGGGAGGCCACACAATCACCCATTGATGCCATAAGTATCGCCAAATTTATTTATTGTAACGCTTTGTCAGGGTTGATTGTTTTTTCGTTACATTTTTAATAAATATGATTAGTTAAATAATTGTTTTATTTGCTATCAACTAAGGGTTCATGGTTTAATTCCTAGCTTAAGAAAAGACGAATACACACTTGAGAGACTGAGCTAGGCGAAGCATAGAGGATAAGCTCCCATGGTTGATTGAGGTAATATTTTTATAATACTATTTTAATTCTCTTTGGTAGTCTTATCGCTACAAAATAAACATTAAAAAACGTATTGACTATGCAACATCAAGTATAATCATTAACGTACTTAAATAAATAATCATTTTTAACTCATCTTTTACAAAAGTAGCATACATTTTATTAACTTTTTATAAAAATTCCAAATTAACTAATTTATTTATTTAAACGTTTTATTATAAACTTATACTTACAGTCCATCTAATTTACAAACCGTTGCACGTCATCGGCGTCATAGCCCGGGACGTCACATGATACCAACACCAAATATTTAGGCGGTAGGTGTGTTCTTTTTAGAATCACTTTGCCGAGTACACTGGTATTACAACCACTAGATATATTTTATTATATACGCGTAGAAATAATATTTAAAGATATCTATTAATGTTACCTTAAAGAAATACACAATAGTATGTTTCATTCAATTTGTTCAATTCATAATAAATGCATTATAAAGCGTTTTTATGAAGAACATTTGTTCGGAACACACTGTAACTGTAATCGAACAAAGGTGAAATTTTGGCATAAATTGGTAACACTTATTTGACAGTTGCGGTGTTGACACTTTAGTTTTGTTTTTATTATTTACTATTAATTAAACTATGTTGTTTTTTAAACAAGCGGCTCAAATTGTTTTTAACAAGACTATTTTTTAACTCTTGTTTTGTTTCTATTTATTTACATTAAATATTAATTTATTTTGTTGTATACTGTTGTTGTACACTTTTGCAATAATTATGTGACCTATTTGATTTAAAATGGATTCAGGAATTTTTTATACTTTGACAACTATGTCAACTTCGATCTCTGACGTAGATAATGACGTGCAACGGTTCGTAAATTAGATGGACTGTATGTTGTTACCCTTCTTTAAAAGCACTCTTATTGAAAACGGCAACAATTTTACAATACTTTTTATGTACATTTTCAGGCGTTACAAATTTCGGGACACTTAAATGATAATTAAATTAATAATATTCTAGATTAACATTATTCTAGATTTTATTATTCTTTTTCATCAAGAAATTTTTTCTATATGGAATAAACTCTACGGAATGGTCGTAACAGTTCTTCTTGCTTTAAAGTTATTCAGTATGAAACTAATCTCTCGATATGAACTATCTTGAGTTTACTTCCAGTCGAAAACTGGATGCGGTAGATTAGACCGTTTGTTTTCTACAGAAAGGTGTACGGGTCCTATCAGTTTCGTTGAAGTTTCGGACAAAGTGCTACCATACACTTGGGATTGTATAAACATACTGGGTCATCTTTTTCAAAGTTGCGCTGATAGCATGCACGTCGAACCTGATCTTGGCTTTATTACATTGAACCTTCAAACTTTTAGCAAATTCGTAGACTTTCTCCAATTTTTCTTTCAAATTTTCGATGAACATCATAGATAAACATTTTTGCTCACAGAGATACAATCTTTCAAAAATTAGGTCTTAAGATAGCTTTATTTCTCTTTCAGCGATCATCATCGATTGAGAATAACCAGTCGCTTTATGTTCAAAACTTCTACAGGCCAGCAGGAATAGGGAAATTAAAGTATTAAAATCTTTTTGATTATCAGCGACGAACATTAAAAGGCATTGAATGACAGTTTTATTATGAATTTCGACCATTTTGCCTGTGTTTGGATGGAGAAGCGTAGTACGAGTTTCCTTAATACCCAAGATTTTTTATTAATTCTTATCATAATTCTGATTCAAAATTTCGTCCTTGATCAGAATGTAAATCAGAAGGATCTTAAGAGAACTTCATATTTTGATAAGACGTTTGTTATGAATGTACTTTAGTCGCTTCTTGATTGAAAATGGGTGCAATTTCAGGTCAATTTGAAAAAGAATCCATTGCCACCATTAAGTACTTGTTTCCTCTCTCTCTCTCACGACTTACATAAATCGCGTTTCTTGCACCAATCTTTCTACATCTCGGCGACAATTGATCCAGTATAATCTATCACGAACTCTGGCAAATGTTCTTTTGACTCCAAAATATCATCTAGAAAGATTTTTGCTATGAAGTTCTTGCAACACACTTTTAATGTGTGATTTCGGCAGTACTAATTGTTGAACTGCATGTACTCCAACGGAACTTTCTTACATTCCATATAATAGGCCATTGCAAAGATACAGATATTCCCACTGTGCCCAGTACGCCGTTATAGCTCCTACCAAATAGGTCTTACGTGGATTACGTGGAACTGTGGATATTTTTCGAGTTGACGCTGGCTTTAAACCTGTAATTGGTTCAAAGCACCTTGGAATTCTTATAATTGTTCAATTAACACATTTAACTCCTTCGCCAATTTCTCGAATTTGTATTAAGGTTACGACTGTGTAGTTTTTGCAATATTTCCAGATATCTTACAAAGATGACTCCTGTTTCAACTTAAATGCTGAATTCAGTTATTTGTTTTTCTGAATTTAATTTTAAATCGTTTTGTAGTTGTTTTATTGTAATTAAATCGTTGTGTTGTTATTCTATTTTACTTTCTTAATATTTTCATATCGTTTTTTGTTCTACTATTTTGTCTATTCTACTGGTAATTGCACTTACCTCTAACATAAAATTTTCGTGAATTTGATCCCTATTTTTCTATGCCTCTTCTCTTTCTTATCCTATTTTTGTCTACGCTTCTTCACCTCTCTTTGTTCTTGTTTACTGTTCTCCTTTTCCTCTTTCATTTTAAAAGATGTAGTAAAATTTATTAAAGCACAAAGACAGATGGTTTGAACACATAAAAGAAGAGAAGAAGACGCACTAATTAGGATAATAATAAACTGGAAAACATTAATAAGCAGACCAAAAGCAAGACCAAAAATACGATGGAAAAATCAACTACTAGAGGATATATCAAATATGGAAAGATTTAGGACTTGAGAGAGCGAAAACAGGTAGTAGACAAAACATAAAAACATAAAAAATCTTTGACAAATAACCTAAAGGATAAATATGACCAATTAAGTAAATGGAATTCATTAAGTATACGTATATTAAATCTCATTTCATACAGGGTATATAAAACATAAACCTCAACAATTTCCTCTTTGATTTTCGTTACGTCCTGTTGTTTCTTTTACGTAATTATATACAATTCTTGTATATTCTTAAGCTTTATCTCTTTATACGAGTCAGGAGTATATGCAGTTCCCCAGGACTCCTGTATAAATAATTGTCTGTTGAAATTGGTAGAGAGAGACACACATAATTGGTATATAATGTTCATGTCTCCCATAATCTCTCCATGTTCATAATCTCTCCATTTTTTACCACTATTTTTAATTTTTAATAAATAAAGATGTATCAAATTTTTTAATAAAAGTAATAACCTCGTTCCAAAGTGTCCTAGACCCTTTCATGTAAACTACATTCTAAATTTAAGAAGTATGCTATAGGTGAAGTAGACACAGAACGTGGGATTATGGTGTGACAATGACTACCTTATCATTGCGAACTTAACTAAACTAAACTAACCTGGACTTAAATTAAGGATTTGTCACGATAAAAAGTACCATATTTAAAAAAAAGGTATTCGTTATCTACTAAATGATCAAAAATCATATAATTTCATCTGGCAATAATTACCAAATTGCTAAAAAGTGTTATAAACTATAATAGAAGAAATAATATAATGATGATCCTATCTATGATATATTAATTTGGGTATATAATTAATATATGTGCTTATATCCCTGTTCATCATTACTAATTCATGCAATTATGGCTTAAACCCTTAAGACTTGCTGATTTAAATTACATTACATTATTAAATTAAAAATTTGTCAGGGTGATCAAATAATTTTTTTTAAATTCTTGTTCAAAATCGAGACGAGAATACATCGATAAATGTAATTTTTCAGCTTTGAAAAGTTCTGTACAAATACTGTCCTGCATAAAGAGTATGCTATCATGCATTTTTTAATCAAGTATAACTGAAATAATTTTACATAAGACATACAGCTTCATTATTTCAACAAAGTACATCAGCGCATAAGAAAACGCTTAAAAACAAGACGAAAATCATTAGATATCGATTGAAAATTCTGAAGGTACATAATTAATGATATTATTATTTTATTACACATTTCAGTATTAATTTTATTATCTTCTTACACATTTTACAGACCATAATTTATATTATTTTGTTCTGAAATATAGCTCGAAAACATTTTCATGCAGCGGGTCCATTTTTTTAAATATCCTCTGGTAAAAATAATTTAAAAATTTGAAAATGAATGTATAAATTTTTATATGATTTACAGATTAAATTTTACAAATTTAACATTTTTGCCAAACATAATTTGTTGTAGGTTATTTTGTTATATAGGACATGTACTGTATATTAAATATAGAAAGTTAATTACATTATACTAAGAATTATTTGTATTTTTGATCGATTTTTGGGTTTAGATAATAGTGCCAGCGATTAATTCTAACTGTACAATGTCACTGTGTGCTCAATGCTTATTCTTAACCTATCCAACATAAACCAATGCCAACTTACCCCTTTCCATTTTGACCCCCATGGCTAAAACCGGCGCCAAATCCGAACTGAACACGAAAAACCACCGAAAAAGCTGTGCACAAGAACTGTCCGATGTGTCAACAACTAGTAAAGGAACTTTTTCGAAGCTGTCGTCATGTGTGTCGCAACCTGTAGTGCCCTATAGAGCTCCAGGTGATCGGAATAGTCGAAATGCGGTGTTGGCGACGCCCTGGCTACGAGTTCGCGTTTGACAGAAACTCGACGAGTTGGCGTTGCGCCCCTAACGTCGCGACGTCCCTTAACCGCCTCTCTAACGCCGGCGCCCGCGTGCACAGCCAGACTTCATGGTTGTATACAGGTTGTTGCAAAATACCATCTTCTAATTTTTACAGGAACGATTAGGAAAAACTAATGAGGGTTCTTAGTAGTTGTTGGCTGAACAATAAATTATAAGACCCGTACGGGGTATTCGTATATAAAATATGTAAATGCATATAAATCAATCGTCGGCTAGGTTAATCACACAAAAATAATATTATTGGTATAGATTAAACCTTAAAGATGAAAACGATTATGACTATGAAGATTGTAATTTAGAGCCCAAAGTGGCGATAGAGAGATAACTTTAGATATCAAACTTCTTCTTCTTCCTTCTAATATGTAGGCTTTAAAGCCTGTTTCTTCTTCAGTATTAGTCTCCTAGATTGTTTTAATTATCGCACCATCTTTTTCTTGGTCTGCCAATCATTCTTGGTCTATTTGGTGACTTATCTCGTGCTATTCGTACTATCCTATCCTCAGACATTCTACTTATGTGTTCATTCCACTTCTGCTACCGTTTTGTCACCCATCTATTTATGTCTTCTATATTGCATACTCTTCTTATGTTTTTGCTTCTCTCCCTATCCAACAGACTTTTTCCTGATATTAGTCCAAGTATTTTCATTTCTGTTGTTTCTATCAGTCGTCTAGTTTTAGATGTGTCAGGTTTTGTCTCCGGCGTGTATGTTATTATAGGTAGAATTGCTGCTTTATAGATTCTTGTTTTTGTGTCTTGTCTTGGGTGTTTGTTCTTCCAGATTGTGTTAATAATAGATCTGCTGTAAGTACTTGCTCTTAAGCTTTGTTGTCGTACTTCTTCTTCAACATATCTGTAACTTGTTATATTTATTTCCAAATATCTAAACCTTGCTTCCTACTTTATTATTTCCCCATCAATTTCGATTTAACATCATAGTGGGTATTTAGATGTTGTCATAAATTTGGTTTTTTCTGCTGATATTATCATATTGTATTTCTTGGGTATTGTACTGAAGATGTGTGTTAATCTTTGGAGCTCGTCTTCTGTCTCGGCGATTTATGCGAAGTCGTCTGCATAACATAATATTTGGATCAGATTGTTCCCCATTGTGTAACCATGACTTTTACATACTGCTTGTATTAATTAGTCCATTATTATATTAAAGAGAAGTGAACTTAACGAGTCACCCTGTCTGACTTCGTTTTGTACTGGTATACACTGTGTTAGTTTTCCATTTATCTTTGCCTATATTCAATTATGGAAGTAGATATTTTCGATGGTTTGTATAATATTGATTGGTATGTTTCTTTTATACAGTAGGTGTAAGACGTCTCCGACTTGGATGCAATCAAAAGCTTTTGTCAGGTCTATAAAATATAAATATGCTGGTTTATTGTACTCGATGGCCTTTTCTGTGAATTGTGTTAGTACAAATACGACGTCTACGCATGATCTTCCGTATCTGAATCCTTGTTGTTCATATGATAAAGTTGTTAGTTTATTGATTTTTTTGGTTAGAACTTTTGTGGTAAGCTTAAGTCCGGTGTTCAGTAGATTTATTCCTCTATAATTGTTGGGATTTTCTTTATCTCCTTTCTTGAACATTAGTATCATTGTGCTGTTTCTTCATGCGTCGGATATCTTGCAGTAAAATATTAGTTTTTGTATAAGTTTTGTCAACTCTAGGGTTATACTTTCTCCTTCGTGTTTTAGAAGCTCGTTGGTTATTCCGTCTGGTCCTGGTGACTTTCTATTTTTGAGTGAATTTTCTTTTTCTTTAAACAGTTCCGTCAGGTATCTTTCCCATTCGTTTACTGGTATCTTATTGTATTCCTTCAATTCTGCCATTTTTTTCTGTTGGTTTCTAATGAATCTCCATATTTGTTTTTGTGTACTGTAGAAGTCGCTTTCCATCCTTTTTTTAAACTGTTCCCAGTGTTCATTTTTTATTCTTTTTACCAACTGCATTGTTTTATTTCGTATTCGATTTATAAAAAACAGGAAAGTTGGAAATGTGATTTTGTCATGATTCGAATTTAGCTATATGGTTTAGAAATTGAAAAACGAGTCATAAAAGGGAAAAAAATACTTTATGGATGAGAAACCTGGCAACTCACTAAGAGAACAGAACAAAAACTCCTTATTCTGAAAATGGATCATTGGTGCAGAACAAGTGGGCATATCCAGAATGATGCACATAACAAATGAAATAATAAGAAAAATCAGAACAACCACCATCATAAAAGAAGTCCAGCAAAAACATTCTATTTGGTACGAACATGTTCAAAGATTGACACACCATGACCTTCCGAAGATTATATTGGATTGGTAGCATATAAGACTAAAAACAACATGGCTCTATGGAGTTAAAAAGGCAATGTTACAAAGAGATCTACAACCAGAACACTAGGTGGATACAAGTGAATGGAGACTGGGAACCATAAGGCACAAAACGCTATAAACCGGGCAATATATATAATTTTGTAATAACCCCTTTAGTTTTTTATTTATTGATTGTCCTTCCATAAGGACAAAGTTACTTTAGGTAGTCACAGTAGTCAACAGTGCCAGACGTGGGAGCACTGCTAGGAATGGTCTTAGATTCATTATATGATCTAGGCATAGATGCTATGCTCAAGATAAAACCTGAGATAGGTTTGACTT